>NC_091213.1:31372238-31403365 GCF_040958095.1 Procambarus clarkii | reverse complement strand
ATAAGAGGAAAGCAAAAATAAGATGCAAGATAAGAATAAGAATAGAGGTAAGAATAAAATGAAATACAATAAATGGCAAAAGGATAAGAATAAAAGCATCATGTAAATTAAAAAAAAGATAACAAGTAAAGAAAAAAAGATATAGGACAGAAAGAAGAAAAACAGGAAAGAAAGAAACAAATACTAAATAAGGAAAAACTGCAAGAAGCCAAATAGCGAAGAGAAGAAACATCAGCAAGGTAAGGTTGGGTGCCTGACAGCTGAAATGGACAGCGCTTTGGATTCGTAGTCCTGAGTTTCCGGGTTCGATCCCTGATGGAGGCGGAGACAATTGGGCAAAATGTTTCTTTCACCCTGATGCTCCTGTTACCTAGCAGTACATAGGCTACCTGGGAGCTTAGACAGCGGCTACGGGCTGCGTCCTGGGGAGGGGGTGTAACAAAAAGGAGGCCTGGTCGAGGACCGGGCCGCGGGGACGCTAAGCCTCAAAATCATCCCAAGATACCTTCAAGATAGGAAGCCAGGAGACAGAGAGGAGAGGTTACTGGCAGCAAAGCTTAAGTCAGATCACCTTTCCATCACTCTCCTTCCATTACCAGACTTCATAATGGTCCAGGACGGACCGAAACGTCGTCATTTCTGAATTTTCTGACGCGAGGTTTGGTCATCAACTCTCACTCATCTCTCACTCATTATTCTCACGCATCTCTGCTTCCTTCTGTCTCCAGCCCCTCAGCTTCCAGCTCTCACCGCTTACATTCACTCTCAGTCACCACCTTCTCTCTCTCTCTCTCTCTCTCTCTCTCTCTCTCTCTCTCTCTCTCTCTCTCTCTCTCTCTCTCTCTCTCTCTCTCTCTCTCTCTCTCTCTCTCCATGTACTCACCACTGTTCCTCTTCAGACCTCTTCCCTTTCCTCTTCACAGACGCGGCCCTCAGCCTCCCTCCCGCCCATCACCCGCCCCTGACAATATTGTGGGAAGCATCAGCCTTCTCTACACCCTCCTGGCTGGACGAGACGAGCCGTGATGCCAATTTGCGCTTCTCAGACAAGAGAAAAGGCCCAATATAACACACTAGGATGGCACTTTAGGCGCGGGGAAGCTCCTCCTTGCCAGTGCCTGAATATGCAGGAATGAGTTTGCAAATGCGTGCGTGTGCACGTATATGCGTGCATGTGCCGGTATACGTCCGTACTCACCTAGTTAAGCTTGCGGGGGATGAGTTTCGGCTCTTTGGTCCCGCCTCTCAACTGTCAATCAACAGGTGTACAGGTTTCTGAATCTATTGGGCTCTAACATATCTACACTTAAAAGTGTGTATGGAGTCAGCCTCCACCTACATCACTTCCTAATGCATTCCATTTATTAACTACTCTGACACATAAAAAAATTATTTCTAATGTCTTTATGGCTCATTTATATTCAACCTATTTTCAATTTCCACCTGTGTCCCCTAGTGCGTGTGCCCCTTGTGTTAAATAAACTGTCTTTGTCTACCCTATCAAGTCCTTTGAGATTCTTGTATATGGTGATCATGTCCCCCCTAACTTTTTTGTGTACCAGCGACGTAAGGTTCAATTCCCATAGTCTCTCCTCATAGCTCATGCCCCTCAGTTCGGGCACTAGTCTTCTGGCACACCTCTGAGCCTTGTCCAAGTGGTATACAAGGTTCTGAATGATTCCTTATACAAGTTTTTGAAGGCCGTTCTTATGTTGGCCAACCTAGCATATGTCGCTGATGTTATCCTCTTGATGTGGGCTTCGGGGGACAGGTCTGGCGTGTGCACGTGCTTGCCCCTACATGTACCTTGTATGAATTAACTTCGACAACTACTTCGCTTAATCTGTTCAATTATTTACGCCTCAAACAATGTAGATTTTTTCATTGTGATTCATTTGTCACCAGTATCCATCTCCAGTTTTCCACGATCTGTCAAACCTATGTAATAGGGAGTCTCTGTCTACGCTGACTGTTAACCGCTAATAATTTTGTTTGTCGTAATCGCTTCTATCCTTTGACTACTTTTCGCCAATGTGGTGAAGACATATTCCTTCAGGTGTTCGTAGTTCAGTATATTTAGCTAAGGATCAAACCTTCTTGAATATCTTTGGAATATTTTCAAGTTCTGTTTCATGATTCTTAAGGTGGTTGTTCCACGATGGTATATCTTATTCATTAGAGGGTCTCATACGAGCTCAATATAGCATTCAGAAAGTTGCTTTGATCAAGTTTTTATAGGCGGTACGGATGTGTTTAGTTATTAAGCTAATGAATATCTATTTCAGTTAATATGTGTTTATCATTATTTGATGCAAAACCCCACCTGCCCTTTATTCAACATTATAGTGATATTCTCACTTCAATATATATCAACATAATTTTGCATTAGTGTTTTTTCAGACCATCTCAGATATACAGCAAATTCATTTTACAATGTGTCACAGCCCTGAGGAAGGCTGCGACACATTGTGTGATTATTTCTTTTAATTTTGCATCTTCAGCAAACACTGCTGTGAGGAAGACCTATTTCAATAACTGTCCGTTTACTTATATATGGAGCAGGATGGGCCTTACTGCAGTCACATGTGACACTCATTACTTCTCTCCTGACAACTCTGCTCTCACTGTTGACCCCTTCCCTCAGAGACCAAGCTCCTAGAACCAAATTATCAGTGGTCCCGATACTCTGACGTGTTCCCCCTAGACTGTGTAGGACTCAGTTGTTAAGAAGAGTGACGAAAGCTGTCTGACAATCATGGAAGATGCGTCTACTCCTACAGAGATATATATAGCTACTAGCTATAATCACTCAAATTACAAACTTTTCTTATAAGCGATGCTCAGAAGCCCACTACTGACACACTTACTAATTTCTGTCAGAAATTATACTGAAGATGCACATATGACCTGTCTAGCTGACCAGTCATCATAAGAGAATCTGGAAGTTGTTATTTAATATATAAATGTATATATAAATGGATATATCTGTTTGTTCGAGGTTGGAGGTCAGACGCTAGGGGTGGGCGTAGCATATATACATACATACATATGTATGTATGTATGTATGTATGTATGTATGCATGCATGCATGCATGTATGCATGTATGTATGCATGCATGTATGTATGCATGCATGTATGTATGTATTAATGCTAACCCCCTCAATAAATCTTGCAAAATCACATTAACTTGATCATAAATATTTTTGTCTTTATTTTGTTTTATATGTATAGATTTATTCTCATGTCCACAAAATAGCAAATACAAATCATAATTTGCTTTTAATTAGCTATAATACATTGGTAGTTTGAGGCTGAGAGGGGGAGGTAACGGAGGAGTACCTCCACTCCCACCCACACACTGTGTGCTACACTCCATCCACTCATAACCCTTCTCTCTTACCAATACCTCCCAGTGACAGAGAGAGAGAGAGAGAGAGAGAGAGAGAGAGAGAGAGAGAGAGAGAGAGAGAGAGAGAGAGAGAGAGAGAGAGAGAGAGAGAGAGAGAGAGAGAGAGAGAGAGAGAGAGAGAGAGAGAGAGAGAGGAGAGAGAGAAGAGGAGAGAGAGAGAGAGAGAGAGAGAGAGAGAGGGGCAGAGTGAGACAGAGGCAGAGAGACCTACCCATAGTGTGACGGGTCTCTACCCACAATTAATCATACCGGCAGAATTGCTAATTATGCGCCAGTGTACTATACCTTATGGGGAGTCAATGTTCCTCTAGAGCACTCGGTGATGTACAGTACCGCGGCACTATACTCTAGAGCTGCTCTCTGTTGGCGCCCTACTTCCCTCCCTAGATGCCACTGCTCACCTCTGGGGAGCACCTCAGTTGAACCACAGAGCAGAGTTCCCACCGCACCCCAGCCTGGCACCCCGTAGTGAGGAAATTAACCCAACAACATCCTCGTCTTCTTGCTGGTGCGTCTGTGGACACGGAAACTCAGGGTTTATCCAGGTCGAGTTGCCCGTTGTGACGGGAAAAGTGGGTGGTTGTGCAGTCTCTGTAATGCCAGTCACATAAAGCAAATAAAATAGTAAAAAGAAGAAAAAAAAGTAAACTGCAAGTTGTCTTCACAGTGAGGCAAACTGTAGGATAAAGCAGAGGGAAAAAACATTTAAAAATACTTTACTTTGATAGAAAAATGAAAATAAACAAATTACAAAAAATATCCAGGCTTGGGTCTACTACAAAGTGTGATAAACAAACAAGATGAGCAATCAAATTTATGTTACGTTAATGTGCCAAATAAAATATGGTGCAGGAATACTGTGAGCTAGACTGAATAAATCCATTACCACACTGAGATGTGTTAACGGGTCTATTCAGTTGAGCATGCAGGAGTAATCTAACTTGTAGTTGGCTAGGCAGCCCTATATATACACAATGACGGCCGAGAAGATGGCGCTGGTGACTTCTTTAACTATTAACCGGCCCTTAAACTGCTTGTTTCGGAGAGCGTGAGATCCCAGCGACCCAGGTGCGAGGTGTGGTGACAGGCAGTAGTGAAGGGGGGAGACTGACCCAGGTGCGAGGTGTGGTGACAGGCAGTGGTGGTGAAGGGGGGAGACTGACCCAGGTGCGAGGTGTGGTGACAGGCAGTGGTGGTGAAGGGGGGAGACTGGTAGTACTGTCTAGACGTCTGGAAGTAGTTGTTGTTGTTCTTGTAGCTGCAGTACTTGGATATATAGACGGGATATGGGTAGAAGAGGTGATGATGGAGCAGGCCGAATTTCTTACTAGAGATTTTACCTTAACACCGTCCATAAGGTTATATCAACATGGTCGCCAACTTGACTCACATTCATTTGCGGTCAAATAAAATTTTCGTACAATGTTATACTAAGTCACCCCGTCTAGTGCTTGTTCAATAGCAATGTGGTGTTTAGTAAACCTTTCAACAACATAACAAGAATATGAAGAGGAGGAAACAAACACCATAATGAAATGTAATTTGTTTACTCAAATTAGGCTACTCCATAATAATCCGTAAAAGTCTTCCTATTTATATCCGGGGGCAACAGTCTTGAAATTAATCAAATTTATTATGGCAACACTCCATAGTTTTCACATTCAAGAGTTATGAAGCTATTTTTCCCATAATCGTATTCTATGATATGTATGTATGTATGTATGTATGTATGTATGTATGTATGTATGTATGTATGTATGTATGTATGTATGTAAGTATGTGTTTACTAGTTGTGTTTTTACGGGGGTTGAGCTCTGCTCTTTCGGCCCGCCTCTCAACTGTCAATCAACTGTTTACTAACTACTTTTTTTTTTTTTTTTTCCACACCACACACACACACACACACACACACACCCCAGGAAGCAGCCCGTGACAGCTGACTAACTCCTAGGTAACTATTTACTGCTAGGTAACAGGGGCATTCAGGGTGAGAGAAACTTTGCCCATTTGTTTCTGCCTCGTGCAGGAATCGAACCCGCGCCACAGAATTACGAATCCTGGGCGCTATCCACCAGGCTACGAGACCCCCCGTGTATGTATGTATGTATGTATGTATGTATGTATGTATGTATGTATGTATGTATGTATGTATGTATGTATGTATGTATGTATTGTTGGGGGTTTCACCTCTCTTCTCTCTAGTCTGGGGTGAGCAATAGTTATGCTCAAGGTAACTCACCGTAGCCCTGCGGGTCTTCCCTCGATCCTCACGGCGCCACTGCACGCCAGGGGAGTCTCCCAGTCAATCTTAACGGCCTCTTATTAAGAAAGAGTGAGAACACGACTCGTTCACATCGACTGTCGTGTGCCCTCCCCAACAATAGGGCTCTACGGTAAACCACAAGGTCGCCAACTGGTGTTTTTTTTAGGTGGCCAGTAACACCCTCAGTGGACTGGTGTATTCAGTGGTAGCCTTGGCAAGGTCACACTCAAAGATCAGGAATCAGGCAGGTACTTATTGTTATCACTCTATGCTGACAGGTATAGTATAGCCACAAGATCAATGGAGGGGATGATAAAAACACTAAGATAGTTTTGTATTTTACTTAAAATGTATGAAAGATGTCACAAAGCCAAACAATAATCAATTAAATCAACTGATCCTGACGCGGCTGGTAATTCCCACGGATATTATGGGATCACAAGGGGGCAACATCCTCCCCTCCCCATCAAGTGTCAAGAACAGCTGATCGCAATGGTCTCTCCGCGCGAAATTTGCTTGTTTGCTAGATTCACGCGCGTGGTTTCTTTAAATTCTCCAATATTACTAGAAACTCGCACACTCGATATTGGCACAAATAAACCGAATTACTTAGTTACACTGTACTCAGGCTCAAACAGTCTTTTCTACAATCAATTCTACAATGATTCACTGTAATGGTCTTACACTGTTATTTATCCAACAATATATTATGAAATATTAACACGGGAGTTTTCAGTACTTTCTCACGTGGGCGATAACGCAATAATTCACTGTACTCACAAATGATTATTCACTGAATGAACATAAGACATATATATGGTATATGAATCAATCATCAATACATGGAAAATAAATAGTTTCTGGGCACATAGCCTAACCTCCGAATACTGGCATAATATTATATATAATTTACCACTGTATGTTCATATCAAAAAATCTATAGAAAGATATACACACCACAGTAAATTTATCACTGGTTCCTGGTGCCTGTACACACCTATAATCAACATGAATATTACAAGTACTCTTGATAGTACTGTCTAGCACACTGGCGCTTTACCGTGACATAGGTGAGACTTGCTCACGACATATAAAATCTTCGGGCTAGATAATATAGCCAAATAATATAGCTAACTAAAGGGGAATGGGGAGGGAACTAGAACCACCTACTTCACCCTATCCTCCGATGAGAGTCGAGATGTAGCTCCTGGTCCTCGTGTCGGGAACGCCCCCACACTACACGTCGTCGTGTCCTACCAGAGCCTCTCGTCGTCCCACCGTTTAGCGCGTCGTCTCCGTGCCTCCTCACTGCAGGTCCGTCCTCCTCCTTGACTTCTTGAAGGTTGGAGTCGGTCTCCTGGCCGTCGTCTTCTCCCAGCAATGGCTGTCGCCTACGTCTCAGCTACAGTCGTCCGGTTCCCCAAATAGTCCTCTCTTCCTCAGCTACCCAGTGGCTCTGTCTGCCACTACGCTGTCACGAACTGGTGAATTGCCATAGACGCCACATACGTCACTGCACGGCTTCACTGCTACTGGCACAGTACCTGACTGGAGCACTTGTTGCTCAAATAACCGTCAATTCCCTCTTCTGGTTCAACACATGAACTAGGGAAGACTTCTCAGAGTACTGGCGGAATTCCGGTGACGCATAAATCCACGGGAGCTGGAATAACTGTCCGACTGACAGGACCACTCGTCGCACGCCCAACCTCTATGACGTGTCGTGTCTGACTGCTGGCGCCAGCTCGGCGCGCGGGCTGGACCCCCTTCCTTCGTGACGTCACTTTTGCTATGGGAAGTTTTCATTGGCTCCCGGTGCCACACTGCTGTCGGTGACCAATCCGGTGCCACTGACGTCACACGGTTTTGGCGGGAGATCAGGGAAGCAAGCGCCATCTTGGCTCCCTAAAGGGCCTAAACCACAGGCCAAAATATTACTATTTCGCAAATTTCTCGGCTCTCCGAGAACACTTCACTCTCTCCCATATATCAAATTGTAGCCTGCAACGTAGAGAACTCTTGGGAAAAGTAGACATGACTCTTACTGCAGGCGTGGGAGAATTATAAGGGGGGGAACTCCGTCACAGTATGTATGTATGTATATATAAATATGTTGTTAAATATGACGAAAAAAGTAAGATTATTAATTCTAACACGAATTTTCTCAATATTTTGTATGTTTCTTTTTACTGTCGATGGTAATTGAAAAATCAATTCTCCAAAATTCATTTTTATTTCTAGTCTGACGTAACGCTTGAACGCATTTCGTAATAACTTATTCCATTTTCAAAGACTTTAGTTTACACACACACAACTGTAACCTGAAAACACTTAACAGTGTTTTACTGAATGTTAACATTGAACAGCTTGTCTTATATACTCGCATTTGGGTGAGGTGATATGTTGCAACAGTTTTGGATGAGGTGAACAAACTTTTGACCAACACAAGACAGAACACGGTGCAATGGGTATAAATTGGATAAATGAGAGGGAAGAATGGAAGTAACTGCTAAGGGCCTATTGGCCCATTCTTCCTCTTGATGCTTCTATATTGGTACTGAGTCTTGAAGTGGGTAGAATATAGTTGTACATTAATTGGCTGTTGATTGCTGGTGTTGACTTTTTGATGTGAAGTGCCTCGCAGATGTCAAGCTGCCATCGCTGTATCTATCGATGATTTCTGTGTTGTTTGTTAAGACTTCTCTGGTGATGGTCTGGTCGAGGGAAGAGATTATGTGTTCCTTAATGGAGCCCTGTTGCTTATGCATTGTTAATCGCTTGGAAAGAGATGTTGTTGTCTTACCTATATACTGAGTTCTTTGGGGTTTACAGTCCCCAAGTGGGCATTTGAAGGCATAGACGACGTTGGTCTCCTTTAAGGTGTTCTGCTTTGTGTCTGGAGAGTTTTTCATGAGTAGGTTGGCCGTTTTTTTTGGTTATATAGTAAATCGTCAATTATATCTTCTGATTTTTGTCTGCAGGGATAACATTCCTATCAACAATATCTTTCAGGACCCTTTCCTCCGTTTTATGAGCTGTGGAAAAGAAGTTCCTGTAAAATAGTCTAATAGGGGGAACAAGTGTTGTGTTAGTTGACTCTTGAAATGTTGACTCTTGACTCTGAAACCCACTCCCTATCCCATACAGACTCGCTAAGCGACTCAACTGCTTGCTGACTCCTTGTGTACCTTTTGCTTTCAGCCTGAAGTCTCCAATGGAATTCGTTGACTTACTATGGGGAGCACAGGCCACAGGGACAAGAGCCTCTTTGGATGTAGAGTTGCTGTGTACCAACGTACCTGTGGATGAAACAATAGGGATGGTAATGGACAGAGTATATCGTGATCCGACTTGTACTCCTCTTTACATACCAGGAAACATACTAAGAAAACTACTCGAAGCCTGCACTAAAGAGGCACCCTTCTTCAGTCCAGATGGGCACATGTTTAAGCAAGTAGATGGGGTCGCCATGGGTTCTCCCCTTAGGTGTCCTGTTTGTGAACTTCTACATGGGAACCATAGAGTAGAGGGTCTTAGTTGACATGGATTTGAAACCCGCCATATACTGCAGGTATGTTGACGACATTTTTATGCAGGTAGCTGATGTCAGATGTATGCAGCAGCTGAAGGAGGCATTCGAACAGAATTCTGTGTTAAATTTCACTGATGAGATGGAGAATGATGGGAAGCTGCTCTTTCTAGATGTAACAGTCACGGAAAGGAATGGAGACTTCCACACTACAGTCTACACAAAGGAAACAAACATAGGAATGTGGCTCAATTTCAATGGTGACTGCCGAGACTGATACAAGAGGAGTGTTGTCAATGCTTCCGTTGACTGGGCTCTCAGTCACAGCTCAGGATGGAAGCAAGTCGATGAAGAACTCTGTAGAGTAAGGCAGGATCCTAGTCAACAATGGCTTCTCTAATGGTTATGTTGATTGAAGACGTCATAAAAAGAAAGGTTAAATGCCATGCACCCTCTGAAGAGACAACTAACACAACACTTGTACCCCCTATTAGACTGTTTTACAGGAATTTCTTTTCGACGGCTCATAAAACGAAGGAAAGTGCCATGAAAGACATTATTGATAGGAACTTTATCCCTACAGACAAAAATCAGAAAATACAATTGACAACTTACTACAAAAACAAAAAAACAGCCAACCTACTCATGAAAAACTCCCCAGACACCAAACAGAGCGCCTTGAAGGAAATCAACATCGTCTATGCCTTCACATGCCCACTTGGGGACTGTAAACCCCAAAGGACATCAGTATATAGGCAAGACAACATCGTCTCTTTCTAGGCAATTAACAATGCACAAACAACAGGGCCCCATCAAGGAACATATAATCACTTCTCACAACCAGACCATCACCAGAGAAATCCTTATTAACAAGCAACACAGAAATCATCGATAGATACAGCGATAGCAGGAGACTCGACATTAGCGAGGCACTACACATCAAAAAGTCAACACCAGCAATCAACAGCAAATTAACACACAACTACATTATACCCACTTCAAGACCCCGAGCCAACATAGAAGCAGCAAGAGAAAATATGGGCCAATAGGCTTTTTGTAGTTACTTTCATTCTTATGTTCTAATATGCAATTCATACCCATTGATTTGTGTCACCTCACCCAAAATCATTTGTGTCATATCATCTCACCCAAAACGAATATGGAGAATACGGAAATGAATACGGGAGATGGAACAAGAGCGGATAGCTTCTCTAGCAGCAGCATCTGCACACTCATTTAAAGAAACACCAATATGGCTGGGAACGCAGCAAAACCCTACGGAATTAAATTTACAGGAAATAAGAAACAGCCAATGTTGAATCTCGACGACCACTGGATGGACACGATTAATGGACCCTAGAGCCATGAGGACACTACGAGAGTCAACTATAACCACATAGGAGGACTGACAATGAGAAAGTAGGAGACGAAGAGCATAGTGAATAGCATAAAGTTCTGCTGTGAAGATGCTAGTCTCAGGAGGTAGGCGACACATATAAGTGCTCTCAGGAAAAACAACAGAGTAGCCTACACCATCCGCAGATTTAGACCCATCGGTGAAGATGGAAACAGAGCGGGAGTGTGAAGAAAAGTGCTCAAGGAAAAGGTGTTTCAAAACCGAAGGAGGGGTAAAAGGTTTAGTGATGTGGGTCAAGGATGTACAAAATTTTGAAGTGAGGGACTCTCCACGGGGGCAAGGAAGAAACAATACGAGGAGATATATTAGAAATACAAACTGAAAGAGAATGCTGTAAGCGAAATAACCGGACAGAGAGAGGGAGGTGGTGAAGAGGAACAGGAACTACAGGAAGGTTAAAAGTCAAAGCACAACAGAGGAGAGAGGAAGGATGTTGTAAGGACCACTTTCAAGTTTCCTTCCTCTCCCCCCCCCCCCTCTTGCTGGGGGTAGGGGGCAGAGAAAGGAATAGCCACTGAAGCGACCAGGACGAGCACTAAGCATCAGCTCCTGGTGACAGACACAAAGGGGCGAAGACTGTGAAATCAGAAGTTGGAGATCAAGGAAATTGGCGGAATATTCACGAATGTTCCATTGAAGAATAGACATCGACAAAAAGAGAGAGGATAGCAACAGAGAACAATTAAGAAACAAAGGGGAAAAAGGAACACAGCACATTAAAGAAGCTCAGGTTCAGCGAAGTCAGGGTTAGGGGGCATGGTAAAGAGAGTAAAGATGGAGGGAAGGGAGTGGGAGGACAGACCAGACGCGGACGAGCAGAGTCCGGAGGAGGAGACAACCGCGAGGGGCGGTCAAGGACAGCAGGAGGAGGGTGGGGGGGCAGAAGAAGGGGAACACACCTCAGCAAGGGCAGCAACCGAGACGGATACGGTACGGGGGTTAAAGAAACCTCCATAACAGGAACAAAGGGCTTGACCTCCGAAACGGGAAGGGATGGAACGATTGAGGCAGAGGTAGGGGGTGAGGAAGAAAGCAAAGCCTTCTTACCCACCGAGGAGGAGGAAGGAGAAGAGCCAGGCTTTCGCTTCTGACTCAAAGAGACAGGTGTCCTAGCAGCATCGTACTGGGCAACAGATACGAGCGTCTCAATAGGAATGACTTTATAGACCGTGATCCACAGACCCAAGAACAGGTATACAACAGGAAGTTCAGTATTAAATAGGGAAACACGATGTCATGATTTTACTGCCTTTAATCTTTTGTTATAACTACATAATACGGGAAATTATCACCACATGCAATACTAGAGTGATACAAAGTTTCCAGTAATTAGTAATTTTATAATAGATTAGAGTGCTTCAAATAGGCAGACGAGGAGTCACAATAACGTGGCTGAAATATGATGACCAAATCACACACTAGAACGTGAAGGGACGACGACGTTTCGGTCTGTCTTGGACCATTCTCAAGTCGAATTCTCAACCGACTTAAGAATGGTCCAGGACGGACCGAAACGTCGTCGTCCCTTCACTTTTTAGTGTGTAGGTTGGTCAACGTGGTTCAAATAGTTGGCGCTGGGTGGCGGTCGCCTTCAATTGTTTAGGTTTAGTAACATGAGGAGAGTTAGTCAGGCATAGTCCGTCTCACGGAGAGAATAACTCTTTAGTTATTTGTGCTTGTGTTATATGCACAAATATATATGCGGTTATTCACCTTTCACGAATGACGGCTTCGTCATTCATGAAAGCCGTCACCATAAACTATAAAAGACTTCATGACAATTTTACATTCAAATCTATAGTCAACAGATATTATTTAATTCGTGGCCCAGTGTGGACTAATGCTTTATTTATTTAATATTGAGCTAAAAACATAAATGCGAATTTATATGAGGTAATTTCGGCCCGTATATGCCGAAATCCTAAGTAATTTTTCTTATGTAATCTTATGTAAAAAATTACGTTTTATGTAATTTTCTTTTTAATTTCTCATGCAAACATATAACAAGACTTTCAAAGTTATCACAATTGGTGCTGTGATCAGGATGATTGTCAGTTGCTATATTTCGTGTAGAGTTTACCAGCTTCTTAGTTATACTTTTTATTACAAAATATACTTTTTATCATAGTTTGTTGACCACAGAACTCTGAGTGAATAATGTTATCCATTTGGAAATGTGATGAATCTATCATTGATGGAACACTTTTATCTAGCACATCAATGGGCACAATATCCAAGGGTAACTTCAATTCAAAGTTGTTAACTTTGATTCAGTATTAAATTAAAGTCATTCTGGAATAATCGTCTGACAAAGCAAAGTGTTTATTGTTTATTATGGAGAATACAATTTCTGGTATACCCACACTCCAGCAGCCACGCACCCATACCCACACTCCAGCAGCCACGCACACATACCCACACCCCAGCAGCCACACACCCATACCCACACTCCAGCAGCCACGCACCCATACCCACACTCCAGCAGCCACGCACCCATACCCACACTCCAGCAGCCACGCACACATACCCACACTCCAGCAGCCACGCACACATACCCACACTCCAGCAGCCACACACCCATACCCACACTCCAGCAGCCACGCACCCATACCCACACTCCAGCAGCCACGCACACATACCCACACTCCAGCAGCCTCGCACACATACCCACACCCCAGCAGCCACACACCCATACCCACACTCCAGCAGCCACGCACCCATACCCACACTCCAGCAGCCACGCACACATACCCACACTCCAGCAGCCACACACCCATACCTACACTCCAGCAGCCACGCACACATACCCACACTCCAGCAGCCACACACCCATACCTACACTCCAGCAGCCACGCACACATACCCACACTCCAGCAGCCACACACCCATACCTACACTCCAGCAGCCACGCACACATGCCCACACTCCAGCAGCCACACACCCATACCTACACTCCAGCAGCCACGCACACATACCCACACTCCAGCAGCCACACACCCATACCCACACTCCAGCAGCCACGCACACATACCCACACTCCAGCAGCCACGCACACATACCCACACTCCAGCAGCCACGCACCCATACCTACACTCCAGCAGCCACGCACACATACCCACACTCCAGCAGCCACACACCCATACCCACACTCCAGCAGCCACGCACACATACCCACACTCCAGCAGCCACGCACACATACCCACACTCCAGCAGCCACACACCCATACCCACACTCCAGCAGCCATGCACACATACCCACACTCCAGCAGCCACACACCCATACCTACACTCCAGCAGCCACGCACACATACCCACACTCCAGCAGCCACGCACACATACCCACACTCCAGCAGCCACGCACACATACCCACACTCCAGCAGCCACGCACACATACCCACACTCCAGCAGCCACACACCCATACCTACACTCCAGCAGCCACGCACACATACCCACACTCCAGCAGCCACACACCTATACCTACACTCCAGCAGCCACGCACACATACCCACACTCCAGCAGCCACACTCCCATACCCACACTCCAGCAGCCACGCACACATACCCACACTCCAGCAGCCACGCACACATACCCACACTCCAGCACCACGCACACATACCCACACTCCAGCAGCCATGCACACATACCCACACTCCAGCAGCCACACACCCATACCTACACTCCAGCAGCCACGCACACATACCCACACTCCAGCAGCCACGCACACATACCCACACTCCAGCAGCCACACACCCATACCCACACTCCAGCAGCCACGCACCCATACCCACACTCCAGCAGCCACGCACACATACCCACACTCCAGCAGCCTCGCACACATACCCACACCCCAGCAGCCACACACCCATACCCACACTCCAGCAGCCACGCACCCATACCCACACTCCAGCAGCCACGCACACATACCCACACTCCAGCAGCCACACACCCATACCTACACTCCAGCAGCCACGCACACATACCCACACTCCAGCAGCCACACACCCATACCTACACTCCAGCAGCCACGCACACATGCCCACACTCCAGCAGCCACACACCCATACCCACACTCCAGCAGCCACGCACCTATACCCACACTCCAGCAGCCACGCACACATACCCACACTCCAGCAGCCACGCTCCCATACCCACACTCCAGCAGCCACGCACACATACCCACACTCCAGCAGCCACACACACATACCCACACTCCAGCAGCCACGCCTCCTACCCCGCACCAAACACGTCGTGGCGTTCCCTCCTCTTCCCTCACCGCTCACAATATATTATCGCGGTCATTACCTTACCTCTAATGAGCAAGGCTGTGTGCCGATCCTGTTTTGTTGACACTAACGAGCTAATTAATTACTCAAGCTGAGAGCTTCAGTACAGGAGCTGGGTCGCTCGTCAAGGCATCAGGCTTCCATGTACACTATTATGGCTGTACACCACAAGGGGCTCCATGTACACTATTATGTGTGTACACCCTCTACTCTCCATAGTGTAAAGTAGGTCACTGGAGACGGGAGACCTACCAGAAACATGGAAAACGGCTAATGTAGTCCCAATATTCAAAAAGGGTGACAGACAAGAGGCACTGAACGACAGGCCAGTGTCCTTGACATATAAATCATGCAAGGTGGTGGAGAAGATCGTGAGGAAAAAACCCTACAAACTAACCCGTTCTCGCAAATTTAATAAGTCAATATTGACTTATTAAATATGTGCATAGGTGACATACTTAACATAATAGTTTCCCTTGAAAAGCTTCATAGAAAACACCGACCTTACCTAACCTACTTAGGTAAGGTCTTAGGATGCTTAAGATAAGCATCTTATTGCTTCGTTATTACAATTATTACCTAACCTATACCTATAATAGGTTAAATAACAATTGTAATTACGAAGCTATAAGATGCTTATTTTAAAATACTAAGTAGGTTAGGTAAGGTCGGTGTTTTCTATGAAGCTTTTCAAGGGAAACTATTATGTTTAGTATGTCACCTATGCATGCAACTAATAAGTCAATTTTGACTTATTAAATTTGCAAGAACGGGTTGTACTAACACATCTGGAGAGAAGGGACATCGAGACAACCCATTAACATGGGTTCAGTGAGGGTAAATCTTGCCTTACAGGCTTAATAGAATTCTACGATCAGGTGACAAAGATTAAGCAAAAAAGAGAAGGATGGACGGACTGCATTTTCTTGAACTGTCGGATAGCCTTTGACACAGTACCCCATAAAAGGCTGGTACGTAAGCTGGAGAGACAGGCAGGAGTAACTGGTAGGGCGCTCCAGTGGATTAGGGAGTACCTAAGCAATAGGAAGCAGAGAGTTACAGTGAGGGGTGAGACCTCAGGTAGGCGTGAAGTCACCAGTGGAGTCCCACAGGGCTCTGTACTCGGTCCTATCCAGTTTCTGATATACGTAAATGATCTCCCAAACATATTCCTCTCAATGTTTGATGACGATGCCAAAATTATGAGAAGGATTAAGACAGAGGAGGACAAGCTGCACGAATGGACGAACAAACGGGTGTTAGAGTTTAATCCAAGCAAATGTAAAATGATGAAGATAGGTGTAGGGAGCAGGAAACCAGATACAAAGTATCATTTGGGAGATGAAATTCTTCAAGTGTCAAAGAGAGAAAGACCTGGGGGTTGATATCACACCAGACCTGTCCCCTGAAGCCCATATCAAGAGAATAATATCAGCGGCATACGCCAATTTGGCCATCATAAGAACGACCTTTAGAAACTTGTGTAAGGAAACTTTCAGAACTTTGTATACCACATATGTCAGACCAATCCTGGAGTATGCGGCTCCAGCATGGAGTCCATATCAAGTCTAGCATAAGATTAAACTGTAGAAGGTTGAAATGTTTGCCACCAGACTAGTACCCGAACTGAGAGGTATGAGCTACGAGGAGAGGCTACGGGAATTAAACCTCGCGTTACTGAAAGACAGAAGAGTTAGTGGGGACATGATCACCACATACAAGATTCTCAAAGGAATCGACAGGGTATGTCGGAAAATCCGACACCATTTAATAATATCATACAGGCAGATAATATTGCTGCATTGTATACACTAGTTACCCATAGAAAATGTAACTTGTAGTGGAATTTTTCGTCTATAGAAAACGGGATATCATTACCACATACTATAATAAATTCACCACCTATTATGGTGGGAATTATTCTTAAATATATTAGTCTTTGGACTTTACCATCATAAAAACATCTTATTTTAATTAACATAATTATCAATATTAAAATAGAGTAAATGTGACCCTTCTATCACTTCCTGACATCTGGACAATGTAGGCCAGTAACGTCAGTGAGGAGGGAGTGGTCAGCCATTGTTATGTACTTAGACCAGAGGCACGGGAGGAATTCGGCTCCTGTTAATTTTACTTGGACGAAGTGTTATGGAAACCAAAGGTGTACCATCATCAACACGCTGTCAACAAATACAAGTTAAGTGTTCTGCCGAAACCCATTTATCTATCATTTGTGGCCATTAATGTCAGTAGATAGGGGCGAGTCGGTTAGAATACGAACTGCCTCTAAATAAAAGGTAATTAAGCCTAGGTCTTTATGGTTCAATATACAGTGTTTTCTCTGATATAGCTGTCATATATTAGGATTCTGGCTTTACAGCTAGCGGCCTTTTGACAGGTCAAGACGAGGAAGCATGCTTTGTGTATCAGTTACTGGGTGATGGAAGCTACCTCACACGAGGAAAATTTGGTGTCTACATCCTGGTTATACCTGGTGGACTAAGGCCTGCTGTACAATAAGATAAGGAACCTCTTCAATGTGTAGTTAATACTGTAGTTTGATTGGCTGCATATATATAAATTCAATATAACCCCCCCCCCCCTAATGTATAGAGGATCGATTTGTGAGATTATTGCAGAAATACAGTCCACTCATCATATAAATTGCTATCGAAGTATACAAATTAACGTAAATATAAATTCTATATAAATTCATATAAATTAAATAAATATAAATCTCACAGGTCGGTTCCCTCAGGGTAGATAAAGAGAGGTTATTTAACACAAGAGGCACACGCACTAGGGGACACAGGTGGAAACTGAGTGCCCAAATGAGCCACAGGGATATTAGAAAGAACTTTTTTAGTGTCAGTGTGTTGACAAATAGAATGCATTAAGACTCCATACTTAGTTTCAAGTGTAGATATGATAGATATGTACACCTGTTGATTGATGGTTGAGAGGCGGGACCAAAGAGCGAAAGCTCAATCCCACCCCCGCAAGCACAGTTAGGTGAGTACAACGACAAGGCGCTCCATGTACACTATCACGTATGTACACCACAAGGGGCTCCATGTACACTATCACGTATGTACACAACTAGTGCTCCATGTACACTACCACTTATGTACACTACAAGGGACTCCATGTACACTATCACGTATGTACACCACAAGGGACTCCATGTACACTATCACGTATGTACACAACAAGGGACTCCATGTACACTATCACGTATGTACACTACAAGGGGCTCCATGTACACTATCACGTATGTACACTACAAGGACTCCATGTACACTATCACGTATGTACACAACAAGGGGCTCCATGTACACTATCACGTATGTACACTACAAGGGGCTCCATGTACACTATCACGTATGTACACTACAAGGACTCCATGTACACTATCACGTATGTACACTACAAAGGACTCCATGTACACTATCACGTATGTACACTACAAGGACTCCATGTACACTATCACGTATGTACACCACAAGGGACTCCATGTACACTATCACGTATGTACACCACAAGGGGATCCATGTACACTATCACGTATGTACACTACAAGGACTCCATGTACACTATCACGTATGTACACTACAAAGGACTCCATGTACACTACCACGTATGTACACTACAAGGACTCCATGTACACTATCACATATGTACACAACAAGGACTCCATGTACACTACCACGTATGTACACTACAAGGACTCCATGTACACTATCACGTATGTACACTACAAGGACTCCATGTACACTATCACGTATGTACACAACAAGGGGCTCCATGTACACTATCACGTATGTACACTACAAGGGGCTCCATGTACACTATCACGTATGTACACTACAAGGACTCCATGTACACTATCACGTATGTACACTACAAAGGACTCGATGTACACTATCACGTATGTACACTACAAGGACTCCATGTACACTATCACGTATGTACACCACAAGGGACTCCATGTACACTATCACGTATGTACACCACAAGGGGATCCATGTACACTATCACGTATGTACACTACAAGGACTCCATGTACACTATCACGTATGTACACTACAAAGGACTCCATGTACACTACCACGTATGTACACTACAAGGACTCCATGTACACTATCACATATGTACACAACAAGGACTCCATGTACACTACCACGTATGTACACTACAAGGACTCCATGTACACTATCACGTATGTACACCACAAGGGACTCCATGTACACTATCACGTATGTACACCACAAGGGGCTCCATGTACACTACCACGTATGTACACCACAAGGGGCTCCATGTACACTATCACGTATGTACACAACTAGTGCTTCATGTACACTATCACGTACGTACACCACAAGGGGCTCCATGTACACTATCACGTATGTACACCATAAGGGCTCCATGTACACAAGACACCACGAGTGTAAATAACAAAGTGATATATCACATTTAACTCAATTATTTACTACTGAAGTCGGTAAGCTGGTGATGCGTCAGCTGTGTAACAAAGCACAAGACTTACACCTAAATAAAATCTCACGGCTGTAAAATTTTCACGAACACACATAAAGAATGAAGCTTCCTGAAATATACAAAATATCACAAGAATAATACAAATTGTAAGACTTTTGTGACATTAGCACTTGTAAAAAAGTATTCTTCCTAAGAGCGAGAAGTCTTTTGTCGAGTGTAACTGAAAGATCTTTCTGAGAGAAAGATTGAACTTTTCAGTAAGGTCGCAAGTCACACCTCTTCCTCTAGCCGACAGTCAAGGACTAACTGGGCCGAGAATGCATTTCTGGCATCAACTCTGTCCCTGCTATTACACTGAGAAGTGGCCACAAGCCACGCTGAAAGTCACGCTACTCTTGGGGAAAAATATATTTTGAATATAACTACAACAATTGAGAGAGAGAGGGAGAGAGAGAGAGAGAGAGAGAGAGAGAGAGAGAGAGAGAGAGAGAGAGAGAGAGAGAGAGAGAGAGAGAGAGAGAGAGAGAGAGAGAGAGAGAGAGAGAGAGAGAGAGAGAGAGAGAGAGAGAGAGAGAGAGAGAGAGAGAGAGAGAGAGAGAGAGAGAGAGAGAGAGAGAGAGAGAGAGAGAGAGAGAGAGAGAGAGAGCGAGAGAGAGAGAGAGAGAGAGAGAGAGAGAGAGAGAGAGAGAGAGAGAGAGAGAGAGAGAGAGAGAGAGAGAGAGAGAGAGAGAGAGAGAGAGAGAGAGAGAGAGAGAGAGAGAGAGAGCGAGAGAGAGAGAGAGAGAGAGAGAGAGAGAGAGAGAGATAACCATAAAGAACCAACGCTCAGAACACACAGAACACCTCTTATTATACTCTCTCTCTCTCTCTCTCTCTCTCTCTCTCTCTCTCTCTCTCTCTCTCTCTCTCTCTCTCTCTCTCTCTCTCTCTCTCTCTCTCTCTCTCTCTCTCTCTCGCCAATCTCAACATTGAACATTGTGAAACTGTTCATGCTACACCTGCTCAGTTCGTCCTCCCTGGCTCCACTATGTTGTTGATATTTTTGGTGTTTGGCCTCACAACTAAACTTTTCTCATCTATCTTTTCCTCGTAACAATGTGTAACCTCCCGTCAGTGTTTAATGGGTATCAGTTTATCTCCTTCACTCTCCAGATGTATATATTACACATCTCTGTGAATGGCTTCTCTCTTTCTGTGCATGCACACTCGTATATATTATTTTCCTACTATCCTTTTGTTAAGAAAAGTGTTTTCGTCCCGTCTTGTTGCGGCCCAAACGCATCTGTGACCTCAGTTTTCTGACTCTGAAATTTTTCTTCTTTAGAAGTTATTCTCCCAGCTTGGTTATCCCCCGGCATTCGCCTTCTTTCATCCTCAACGTCTTCATGTGCGGAACCCTGTGTTTTGCCTTCCTTATATGTCAAAACGTGAAATCTCACTAACACAGTCTGGTTCACAGTAGGACAACATCTTCTATTTCAGCTGGTGTTTATTCAATTGTTTGTTCTCCTGTTCTTTCAATGTTCTAATATTTTCGGGCAACATGCGAGTGACTATCTCATTGTGTCTCTAATTTGGTTATATCTGTTTTATTTCGCCTTCTTATTCACTTACATTTTATTCTGTTTTGAGTTTCCTTTCTTTTAGTTAGGGATGCTTTCATTAGTTTTTAAATTCTTAATTTATCCTCTTTCGCCTCACATGCTCTCTTGCCTTGTGATGGTTTCCTCCCTTTACTTCCCATGTTCTACATTATTTCAGTTCAGGATGAACCAATATGTCGTCACTTTCATTTTCATATATATGGTTGGGTTATTTCTTTTCATGTTGTTCGAACTTATTTTCTGTTAAAGGACACATGCACTTCCCTACACATGCACTCAACAAACACAATCAACAAATTATGTAAAATAGAACACGCAACTTTAAAGAAGGGAATTATCTGACTGCATTGGCCCTACATTTGCTATTAGACAACAACAATTGTAGGGCCAAGGCTGGCCCCAGGCCAGGTTTGGTGAGTAGAAGAACGCCCAGAACCGCATTCAGGAATACAAAAAAAAAAACAGACAGGACGCTCTACACTACAATCCAATGTCAGGTAATTTTAGGTCAGGTAAGGATGTGGTAAATACCGTAATAGTAATTAGTAATGGTAATGTCTTCTAACAGATATAATAACATAGGATAAGAACCCACACTTGTATATTTGTGAAATTTATGTAAGGAATTTACACCAGGTCTTTCACACTCTCCTGAGTCCTTTGTCAAGATCAGAGTTTGCGATTAGCAAGAAACTTACATCTCAACATCTAATGACGTTGGACGTTGAGATGTAAGTCTCGTCCAAATCACACTCTCAGACCTTGACAAAGCACTCAAGAGAGAGTGAAAGACGGTGTGCTGAAAGATACCTCTGAAGTAAAGAGCAGTTAAGGTACCTCTGCAACAGAAGGCAGAGTCACAGTAAGAGGAGACACCTCATAGTGGTAAGATGTTACCAGCAGCATCCCACAGAGATTAGCAGTGGTACCTTAAACTTATACCTTTACTATGACTAAGAATGCGAGTTTACAAAAAGGGAAATACTCCTTATGCTCACTAATTCTGACAACATAAAAAACTATATGGGGGATACATACGGTGAAAGGCTGCATGAAACTATTGAATGATCTAGACAAGCATATATTGATCCAAAATGTGGTATCTAGAGATTAACTACGGCAAGTGCAACGTAATGAAACTAAGTGCTGACAAGAGAAGGCCAGTAAAAATGGAGAGGAAACCCCTCCCTGGAATCAGACAGAGAAAAATTAAGGTTCTTACCACACTGAACCTGTGTGTCGAGGCTCACATCAAACGTTAGTCATCAGCTGTTCATACAAGGTTAGCTAATATGTGAACAACCTGAATACAGTCGTTCAGACCCCTGGATGCCACATATGCCAGAATTTCTCCTGATGGGGGAAATATGCGGCCACATCAGGGAATATTTATTTCGAATATATATACATACATATATATTTCGACATATATACATATGTCGTACCTAGTATCCAGAATGCACTTCTCGGCAAACTATGCAAGGCCCGATTTGCCTAATAGGCCGAGTGATTTTCTTTATTTTCAACAAATTGTTTTCAATTTGTTTAATTGAATTATTTTTATATGATATTAAGATCGTAAATTATTGACTTAGTTATGTTAGTTTAGGTTAGGTAAAGATAGGTTAGGTTAGGTAGAGTTGCTTAAGTTCGGTCATATATCTACGTTAGTTTTAATTCAAATTTAAAAAAAATTAATTCATACATAATGAAATGGACAGCTTTATCAATTGATAAGAAAAAACAAATGAAAAATATATATATATTCAGGAAAACTTGCATACTAGGCAATATATATATATATATGTCGTACCTAGTTGCCAGAACTCACTTCTCAGCCTACTATTCAAGGCCCGATTTGCCTAATAAGCCAAGTTTTCCTGAATTAATATATTTACTATAATTTTTTTCTTATGAAATGATAAAGCAACCCTTTTCTCTATGTATGAGGTCAATTTTTTTTTATTGGAGTTAAAATTAACGTAGATATATGACCGAACCTAACCAACCCTACCTAACCTAACCTAACCTATATTTATAGGTAAGGTTAGGTTAGGTAGCCAAAAAAAGCTAGGTTAGGTTAGGTTAGGTAGGTTAGGTAGACGAAAAAACATTAATTCATGAAAACTTGGCTTATTAGGCAAATCGGGCCTTGAATAGTAGGCTGAGAAGTGCGTTCTGGCTATTAGGTACGACATATATATATATATATATATATATATATATATATATATATATATATATATATATATATATATATATATATGTCGTACCTAGTAGCCAGAACGCACTTCTCAGCCTACTATGCATGGCCAGATTTGCCTAATAAGCCAAGTTTTCCTGAATTAATATATTTTCTCTATTTTTTTTCTTTTGAAGTGATAAAGCTATCCATTTCATTATGTATGAGGTCAATTTTTTTTTATTGGAGTTAAAATTAACGTAGATATATGACCGAACCTAACCAACCCTACCTAACCTAACCTAACCTATCTTTATAGGTTAGGTTCGGTTAGGTAGCCTAAAAAGTTAGGTTAGGTTAGGTTAGGTAGGTTAGGTAGTCGAAAAACAACTAATTCATGAAAACTTGGCTTATTAGGCAAATCGGGCCTTGCATAGTAGGCTGAGAAGTGCGTTCTGGCTACTAGGTACGACATATATATATATATATATATATATATATATATATATATATATATATATATATATATATATATATATGTCGTACCTAGTAGCCAGAACTCACTTATCAGCCTACTATGCAAGGCCCAATTTGACTAATAAGCCAAATTTTCATGAATTAATTGTTTTTCGACTACCTAACCTACCTAACCTAACCTAACCTAACTTTTTCGGCTACCTAACCTAACCTAACCTACAAAGATAGGTTAGGTTAGGTTAGGTAGGGTTGGTTAGGTTTGGTCATATATCTACGTTAATTTGAACTCCAATAAAAAAAAATTGACCTCATACATAATGAAATTTGTAGATTTATCATTTCATAAGAAAAAAATTAGAGAAAATATATTAATTCAGGAAAAATTGGCTTATTAGGCAAATCGGGCCTTGCATATTAGGCTGACAAGTGCGTTCTGGCTATTAGGTACGACATATATATATATATATATATATATATATATATATATATATGTCGTACCTAGTAGCCAGAATGCACTTCTAGGCCTACTATGCAAGGCCCAATTTGCCTAATAAGCCAAGTTTTCATGAATTAATTGTTTTTCGACTACCTAACCTACCTAACCTAACCTAACCTAACTTTTTCGGCTACCTAACCTAACCTAACCTATAGAGATAGGTTAGGTTAGGTTAGGTAGGGTTGGTTAGGTTCGGTCATATACCTACGTTAATTTTAACTCCAATAACAAAAAATTGACCTTATACATAATGAAATGGGTAGCTTTATTATTTCATAAGAAAAAAATTAGAGAAAATATATTAATTCATGAAAACTTGGCTTATTAGGCAAATTGGGCCTTGCATAGTAGGCTGAGAAGTGCGTTCTGGCTACTAGGTACGACATATATATATATATATATATATATATATATATATATATATATATATATATATATATATATATATATATATATATATATATATATATATATATATATATATGGAAATGTTCGTTTGTGCATAACAGCTAATCTCCGAAAGTTCTTCACCGATTGCTTTGAAATTTTCACACAACGTTTAATTTGCATCCGAGCAGGTTTTTATATACATACATTATAGATGTCACGTCTGTGATGGTAAACAAAACAAGCTTTTTCTAAAAAACTGTGTTTTTCATGTGAGAGAAATCTTCGTAACCTCTTTACCAATTGCTTTGAAATTTTGACACAACGTTGCATTCTAATAGGTTCATCTTTTTATATACGTACTATATAGATGCCGCCCCTGTGACAGGTAAAAACATGCGTTTTTTTTTTAAACAGCGTTGCATATAATAGCAACATGCACGCTATACTAAATATGTCACGAATTCCATTTCAATGCTTTGGATTGCATTGATAAATTTTATTTTCATAGATTTCAATGTATTTTATTTTTTATTGAATTATTTTTTGTGACATTGTGTTGGAATTGAGGTGTGTTGTTTACCATACCGTTCATTTCGTAAGTATAAGTATAGATGCCACACCTGTGACAGGTAAAACTATGCTTTTCTTGAATAACAGCGCCATCTGTTGCATGTAGGAGAAACACACATGCTCTACTAAATATGTTACAAATCCATTGCAATGTTTCTGATTGCATTGATCAATTGAATTTTCATAGATTTTGATTTATTTTCATAGATTTTGATTTATTTTCATAGATTTTGATTTATTTTCATTTTGATTTAATTATTTTGTGTGAATTGCGTTGGAATTGAGCTGTGTTGTTTACCATACCGTTCATTTTGTGAGTATAGTATATTTTTTTGTTTACGATACCATTCATTTTGTGAGTATAGTAAAAAAAATTATTTTTTCATATTTTCATTTATTTTTTTAACTGTTTTTCTTATATTTCAGTGATGGGAACATCAGATTACTTCATGTTCCCAATTTTCTGATGAACATCAGATTACTTCATGTTCCCAATTTTCTGATGGGAACATCAGACCATTTGGGAAGACATTGGACGAGGGAGTGGGGAATAGTGGGGATGATGAGGGAACGGAAGTGAGAGAAGGTGGGGAGGACGAGGGGACAAGGGACTGGGGCATGTTGGGAAGGAAGAGGAGATGGTGGAGTGGGGGAATGGTGGGGGAGGAGAGGGGGACTGGTAAGGTTGCTGTGGCTCAGCAACGCGTGGCCGGTTAGTGCTATTTCTTCATTATTCATCCATGATATCTCAGATTCTCTTAGAATCTCTCTCTCATATATATATATATATATATATATATATATATATATATATATATATATATATATATATATATGAGAGAGAGAGAGAGCGAGAGAGAGAGAGAGAGAGAGAGAGAGAGAGAGAGAGAGAGAGAGAGATCTCATATATATATATATATATATATATATATATATATATATATATATATATATATATATATATATATATATATATATATATATATATATATATATATATATATATACATACATATATATATATATACATATATATATATATATAAATATATCTATATAGGAAGGGATTACCACCTCTGGCTGGAAGAAGGGGGAACCCATAGCCTGAGAGGAAACCACGCATAAATTTGATCAATTTGTCGCCCAATTCCTTCTGGAACTTCAAAGCACATTTTCCCCATGAACCGAGGGTCTCCGAGCCGATCGGAACAAAGCAAGAGCAGTGTTCCAGACCTCTGTATTTAATAATTTTCTGCGATTCCATGAATGAAGCAGCACCACCGCTTTCACGTGTGCTGTAGTGCAGGTAGATACTGGCCATTGTGGCAGCACACGTGTAGTCCCACACCACTTGCTTACCATCATTGCAAGGAAGCAAGGTGACCCCATCTGGGCGCTTCTGAGGGTCGTTAGGTCTGAATAAGTGTGGTTCTCTTTGTGCTGGGCAGCGGGCTGTGGCGAGGCTCCTCCTGATGATGTCCTTGACGTCTTCTTGATATATATATATATGTGTATATCACGAAAATAAACACGTGATTAAGAATGTGACAATGTCAGACCACGGAGGAAAATGAAACAGGAATTTCCTTAAATTCCTGTTGAAGGAAATGAAAATGAATAAAATGAAGGAAATTCCTGTTTCATTTTCCTCCGTGGTCTGACATTGTCATATATATATATATATATATATATATATATATATATATATATATATATATATATATATATATATATATATATATATATATATATATATATATATATATATATATATATATATATATATATATATTTATATATATATATATATATATATATATATATATATATATATATATATATATATATATATATATATATATATATATGTATATATAATAATCTAAGAGAATCTGAGATAACATGGATGAATTATGAAGAAATGCTTTGAAAATTATCGCATGACTCTGGAAATAGGAGTTCAAGGGTAGACATGATTACATCTTGTTAAACATTCAGGGAAGTTGATCAAGCAGACAATGACAAAATATTTTTGAAATGATTAGTAACGAGAATGGGAGACTCACGAAACTGAATTATTAAATGATATTTTAGTGTAAGAGAAGTGAACAAGTGAAGTGAACGTGACGTGAGGAGGCAGACTCCATACACAGTTTTATATATAAATATAGTACAGCCCAAATGATTTAGAAACCTGAATACCAGATGATTCAAGGTTGAAAAAAGGGATGAAAGATCCGAAACTGAATCCTCTAAGCCCAAATAGTAGAGTACTAACACAAAATTACACACCTACAGGGTCGAGTGGTCAGCATTCACAATTTTCAGTCTATGAACTCGTTTCTTTTACTCGAAGCTCTGTTCACGTTGAAATACGTAATTACTTGGTAGTTAAACAGCTGTCGCGGGCTACATCTTGGGGATGTAAAGGTCTTTGACAGAGGAAGATGAATATATTGTAGAAAAAAAATAAAATGAGTGGGAGTCAGAACATATAGATTGACTCGTGCGAGTGAATGGAATAATTTGTGCGATTGAATGGAATTTCATGACTGTCATTCACTCACTCAACACTCTTAAGAGTGCAGAGTGAGTGCATGACGAGTAGTTGTCAGCGTGAAAGCCCCAGGAGTGCACATGCAACAGTGCACTGTCTTAAAGCCTTTGGTCTGGGACCTAGGTCTGACTTTATTTATTTATTTATTTATTTATTCATTTATTTTATTTATATACAAGATGGTACATATGGGGTTATGAGAAAATATAGATATGAGGTTGATTTTACATTCTAGTAAAGCCACTAGCACGCATGGCGTTTCAGACAAGGTTATTGCAAACTTGTTTGGTATATATATTGTGAACGTGTTCTTTGACTGCACAGTTACTGTCCTGGCAGGTGTTGTGCCAAACGCACATTAAATAAAAAAAAGAGAAAAAAAAATGAAAATAAAACTGCTGGAACCTTTACGTTGTGTAAGCTGTGGGTACAGAACAAGAAAATAAACACTTTGAAATATTTAACATAACAAAACTTAACAAACATTTACTTTAGTCATACAAAAATTAATAATGAATAATTAAAGACAAAAACCCCTTGACCACTTGCCTTTTACACAATCAAAAGAAAAAAACCTGTGAATTTTACATTAGTACAAGATGTGCACAAGACATTAAACAAAATGCTCTGGGCGTCTACCGTCAGCCTCAGTAAGGACGTCTAGGGGAGGGCAAGATGTTAGAGTTTGGAGATGTGGCTGTTTCTGAGCACCAGAAGAATAATCTGCTGTTCTGGTCACTAGCAAGTCCTCATATACAAGCTGGTGACGTCACAGTGGCGCGAAGCTGGGGCTGTAGACGAGGAACCGGCACCGTAAGAGTTGTTTGCTGGTGGCAATGTGAGGGAAGGGAGGGGGTCGTTGACAATACGTTTTGGCACGTATTGTTGGTGTTCCTTGATGTTGGAGCATCTGTGCAGGGGATAACCGTAACAGCTCCTCCCTGAAGCCTGTTCCTATCGCCTGAGATGCTGTTGTGGAGTTAAGATTGGAAGTGGGAGGCTTCACTATGATAACGGCGACTACGTTGTCCGAGCCTTGGTAATCAGCAATCCCTACCATCCAACCCCAAGTACTCGTAACCAAGGCTTCTTCCTGTCCCAAGCAAGCCTGGGCAAGATCTAAGCCCTCCATCCCCCACCTCATCTCCCCTGAACCCCTGGCAACTTCCTTTCAGGACGATGAGCCTACCCAAGTAGCAATGACCATGGAACAGCTTCCTACACTTGTAGGGAGGGAGGGTGAAAGTGGTTATAGGAAAATGAGCATCAAGGTAATGTACTCAAACATCGATGGGGTTACCAATAAAGCAAGTGAACTGGCAAGAAAAAACCCAGATGTAATAGGACTCACGGAAACAAAATTGTCAGGAGTCATAACAGATGCTGTGTTTCTAAAGGACTACTATATAGTAAGGAAAAAGAGGGAAGGAAGAGGAGGTGGAGGAGTGGCCCTGCTGATAAGGAACGACTGGAGTTTTGATGAGATGGAAATTCCAGGCTGTGATGGATTCAGAGATTACATAACAGCGTAATGGGGAGGGGGGGGGGGTATTTAAAACGTATCCCTACTCTCTGATGGCAAGAAGTAAAACAAAGTAAGCAAGCAGGAGGGGAAGAGGATGGAAGACAAGAGAGGGGATATATATGGATTAGGTTGAGAGGGGAACTCGTCCGTCTAACAACAAAAACGAGGCATGCACGGGAAGAGTGGAGGTAGGAGGAGAGAAGTAAGGAGGAGGAAGAGGAAGGAGAATGATTAGGAAGGAGTACAGAGAGTAAGCTCATGTATATTACTCTCTAATATAAATATAAGCTGACACCATCCTGCCAGTTCTACATAATTTTGTCAACAATTTACGACAGGAAGCATCATTTCCAGAATCTTTACTGAATAAATTAATGAGAAACAAACAGGCTGGTGAGGTGAGGGGAGGTGCCTCATTGCCTCTGGCCACACCCTCACTCACTGGTCGACTGAGCTTCCCTTTCGTTTCCTCACTTTGTTATCTCTACTCCAGTTTTACTTGAGAGATTAGTAACACTGGGCACTTTATCATTACTCTAATTCATAGATTATTAATTAAAAACAGGAATGAACAAAACTCAAACTTGTTATTTTACACTTAGAAATTTATTACATTATGTATTTCCATTTCCAGCAATTGATTACTAGTTCTGCACTTACTGACATTTTACAAAGTTACTATTTAACATTGAATTAATCAACCCAAGAAATCCACCAATCTACCCATCCTCAACCATATATTGGCTTCCTGGTTCAGACTACACTTGTCACCACTAAGACACTCCTGGTCAAAATAAGGTGTACTAACACTCTAACTCACAACTCAGATGGATGCACCCTAGTAGGGTGACTGGCGCCCGCCTAGGGTGAACAGTGGGGGGAAGGAACTGTGTTGAGGTCCACCTCTTGGCCAGACTATGACTGTCCTAAACTACGTCGCTGGCTGGGCCAGGGTGGGCACTCTGGCAAGCCAGAACAAGGACTTCTTTGTTGGTGAATTGCTGATCGCAGATGTCATGCCGCGCTCTCTCATCCACTACCACCACACTCTCTACTAACACGGACACACGTGCATACACACACACACCAACAATTACAACTGTAGATAAATTTATTCCGGTCCAAAATGAGAAAAACGAAAAGCAACAGACGAATCCATGGTTCAACCAGGAATGCAAGGTAGGGAAACAATTGAGTAAAATAACATGGAGAAACTACAAGAATAACAAAACACCGGAGAACAGGGAGAGATACCAGAGGGCCAGAAATGAGTATGTCAGAATTAGGAGAGAAGCAGCGAGACAGTATGAAAATGACATTGCGACTAAAGCTAAGACCCAACCAAACCTGCTCCACAGCCACAGGAGGAAAACTGTGGTGAAGGAACAAGTGATGAAACTGAAATAAGGGGAGAACAGATACACAGAGAATGACAAGGAGGTGTGTGAAGAACGCAACAAGACATTCCACCGCAAGCCCGCTGGTGGTCTTCACAAAAGAACAAGGAGAATCCCATGCACTAAATGAGGAGGTGGCAAACCAAGCAACCTTGAAGGAATTTGACCTCACCAGTGATGATGTCAAAGGAATCTGTTGGAACTCAATGTGACAAAGGCTGTTTGGCCTGACAATCTCACCATAAATACTAAAAGAAGGTGCAGAAGCAATAAGCGTGCCACTCTCTATGGTGTATAACAGGTCACTGGAAACAGGAAACCTATCAGAAGGCTGGAACACAGCTAATGTAGTCCCAATATACAAAAAGGGTGACAGGCAAGAGGCACTGAACTACAGACCAGTTTCCCTAACTTATATACCATGCAAGGAGATGGAGAAGTTCGTGAAGAAAAGGCTCGTAGAGCATCTGGAGGGAAATAACTTTGTAAAACAACACCGGCATGGGGTTCAGAGATGGCAAATCG
>NC_091213.1:31252969-31371738 GCF_040958095.1 Procambarus clarkii | reverse complement strand
CCCCAGCAAACCTGCTCCTCTCGTCGCTTGACTCCAGGTGTGCTGGTGGACACACCTCTACCAACACTCCCAGGTGTGCTGGAGGACACACCTCCACCAACACTCCCAGGTGTGCTGGTGGACACACCTCCACCAACACTCCCAGGTGTGCTGGTGGCCACACCTCCACCAACACTCCCAGGTGTGCCGGTGGACACACCTCCACCAACACTCCCAGGTGTGCCGGTGGACACACCTCCACCAACACTCCCAGGTGTGCCGGTGGACACACCTCCACCAACACTCCCAGGTGTGCCGGTGGACACACCTCCACCAACACTCCCAGTGTGCCGGTGGACACACCTCCACCAACACTCCCAGGTGTGCTGGTGGACACACCTCCACCAACACTCCCAGGTGTGCCGGTGGACACACCTCCACCAACACTCCCAGGTGTGCCGGTGGACACACCTCCACCAACACTCCCAGGTGTGCTGGTGGACACACCTCCACCAACACTCCCAGGTGTGCCGGTGGACACACCTCCACCAACACTCCCAGGTGTGCCGGTGGACACACCTCCACCAACACTCCCAGGTGTGCCGGTGGACACACCTCCACCAACACTCCCAGTGTGCCGGTGGACACACCTCCACCAACATTCCCAGGTGTGCCGGTGGACACACCTCCACCAACACTCCCAGTGTGCCGGTGGACACACCTCCACCAACACTCCCAGGTGTGCCGGTGGACACACCTCCACCAACACTCCCAGGTGTGCTGGTGGACACACCTCCACCAACACTCCCAGGTGTGCCGGTGGACACACCTCCACCAACATTCCCAGGTGTGCCGGTGGACACACCTCCACCAACACTCCCAGGTGTGCTGGTGGACACACCTCCACCAACATTCCCAGGTGTGCCGGTGGACACACCTCCACCAACACTCCCAGGTGTGCTGGTGGACACACCTCCACCAACACTCCCAGGTGTGCCGGTGGACACACCTCCACCAACATTCCCAGGTGTGCCGGTGGACACACCTCCACCAACACTCCCAGGTGTGCTGGTGGACACACCTCCACCAACATTCCCAGGTGTGCCGGTGGACACACCTCCACCAACACTCCCAGGTGTGCTGGTGGACACACCTCCACCAACATTCCCAGGTGTGCCGGTGGACACACCTCCACCAACATTCCCAGGTGTGCCGGTGGACACACCTCCACCAACACTCCCAGGTGTGCCGGTGGACACACCTCCACCAACATTCCCAGGTGTGCCGGTGGACACACCTCCACCAACACTCCCAGTGTGCCGGTGGACACACCTCCACTCCCAGGTGTGCTGGTGGTATATATGGACACACCTCCACCAACACTCCCAGGTGTGCCGGTGGACACACCTCCACCAACATTCCCAGGTGTGCCGGTGGACACACCTCCACCAACATTCCCAGGTGTGCCGGTGGACACACCTCCACCAACACTCCCAGGTGTGCCGGTGGACACACCTCCACCAACATTCCCAGGTGTGCCGGTGGACACACCTCCACCAACATTCCCAGGTGTGCCGGTGGACACACCTCCACCAACACTCCCAGGTGTGCCGGTGGACACACCTCCACCAACATTCCCAGGTGTGCCGGTGGACACACCTCCACCAACACTCCCAGTGTGCCGGTGGACACACCTCCACTCCCAGGTGTGCTGGTGGTATATATGGACACACCTCCACCAACACTCCCAGGTGTGCTGGTGGACACACCTCCACCAACACTCCCAGGTGTGCTGGTGGTATATATGGACACACCTCCACCTAAACTCTACACTTTACACCTTCCGTACGTTTGTACACAACACGTAATTATTCCAACCCTTTGATTTGCTTTAGCATCTCTCTCTGAATTGTTTAGTATTTCTCACTGTTTACGTGGCATGATGTGAATACTTGCGGCTCTGGTTGAATTATAGTCTCTTGGGCACCAGTGTTTCGTTATTCATGACCCTGGCTCGTTATACACGACCCTGGCTCGTTACACTAGACCCTGGCTCGTTATACACGACCCTGGCTCGTTATGCAAGACCCTGGCTCGTTATACAAGACCCTGGCTCGTTACACAAGACCGTGGCTCGTTACACCAGACCAGGCTCGTTATACAAGACTTTGGCTCGTTATACAAGACCCTGGCAAGCAAATACACTCTCAGGAAAGACATTAAGAAACGTGACACAATAAAGAACCAGCAACATGTAAGTTTTGAGGTTTTAACTCATGTTTTATGACTCTTGAACACAAACATTACTCAGTAATACAAAGTCCTCAATGTTGATGTCCCCATTTAAACCAATTCTCATTCGATAACATAAACGTTGTGTATTCTGTATTTTCTGATGTTTAGATGCTTACCTATCAGTATTTACCTATCAGTGACTACCTATTATTACTTACCTATCAGTGACTATGGGGAAGTGAGGTCTAGCTCCTATTACCCCGCCTACCGGCCTTCTTGGGGTTATCTTGAGATAACCTTGTTGGACCTGTGGCATAAAATCTATACGTCTAATGTTGAAAGTCTTTGTCGAATCTATCCCGTAAGTTGAGGATGGAGGTGGCTTCCACAACTTCTTCTCTTAGTTTATTCCATTTATTGACCGCCAGTACAAGGTACGAGTATTTCCTTATATTTCTTTGACTCGTTTGCCTTGTGTCCTCTTGTCTTACTTTCTTTCAGATGAAAGAGGCTGTCCTTGTCCACCTTGTCCATTCCCCTCAGTATCTTGTATGTTGTTATCATATCTTCTCCATATCTTTTATCCTCCAAGGTAGGGAGGTCCAGTTCCTTCAGCCTATCCTCTCAGCGTAACCCGCCTAGATCTTGCACTAATGTAGTTCCAAAACTTTGCATATTTTCAATTTTAGCTTCATGCTTCACTTGGTATGGTCAGTATGGGTCCCTCTATTGCTCAAGGCTACCCAAGGCTACCCAAAGCCACCCAAGGCTACCCAAAGCTACCCAAAGCTGCCCAAAGGTTCCTAGCATTATGTAAATAATAACGAAATATGATTGTTGTTGTTGTTAAAGATTCGCTACCTGGAACGAAAAGTTCCAAGTAACACGGGTTAAGGTGAGCCCGTAGATAGTTTGCGAAATATGACATATTTACTCAATATAATGTTGGTACTGAGTGTAGAACATGAAAGAAATATGAAGAAATCCACAAGGGCCGTGACGAGGATTCGAACTTGCGTCCGGGAGCATCCCAGACACTGCCTTAATCGACTGAGCTACGACAGGGTTAAAAAGGGTTGAAACCAAAGTTCTACTGAACTTACTGGATCCCGTAGCCTCTCCGAGGCACAAACCAGGCTTTTACACAACCCCCCCCCCCCTGCACCCGAGCTATGTCAATAGGCCGTTCTCCCTCTTCGCCCTTACATCATCACACACAGAGGTCACACTAACGTGATCAGGGGGGGGGTTGTGCAAAAGCCTGGTTTGTGCCTCGGAGAGGCTACGGGATCCAGTAAGTTCAGTAGAACTTCGGTTTCAACCCTTTTAACCCTGTCGTAGCTCAGTCGATTAAGGCAGTGTCTGGGATGCTCCCGGACGCAGGTTCGAATCCTTGTCACGGCCCTTGTGGATTTGTTCATTTCATGCATCACGTTAGTGTGATCTCTGTGTGTGATGAAAGAAATATATTTTTACTCTAAAATAGTATAATTTTATACTTAAATTAGACGAAACTAAGTGGCAAGCGTTGCCATAAGATATCGACGATCCGAGTGACAGTGTTGTGAATTTGGGTATTTAGATGGACCCAATTTCGTTATTAATTATATTATTTCAGAGTAAACACATGTTTTTTTTCATATTCTACATGCAGCACCAACGTTATATGTCATATTTCTTCGTTATTTACGTAATGCCAAGATGCTTTGGGTAGATTTGGCTAATAAGAGGGACAGGCATGTACTGTATGTTCCAGTACTGGTTTAATAAAAGCTATGTAGAGTGCTTTGAACGTGTCCTGATTTAGGTTCCTAAACGACGTTCTAATATTTGCCAGCGTCCCATATGCTGCTGATGTTACCCTGACTGTATGTGTGCCTCTGGTGATGGAATTATATCCACTCCCAAATGTCTCTCTCAGATTCCTGCAGTTGCCTTCCATGAATGAAGTAGACACCGTCTGGTCTTTTTTCTCCCTTCCTCATCTTCATTACCTTTCACTCGTTGGGACTGAACTACAGCAGCCATTTGTTTTTGCACTCCTGTAGTTTGTCAAGGTCTTCCTGCAACATTCTGCAATCTTCTGTTTTCATACTCCTCATTACCGTGGCATCATCTGCAAACATTGACATGTACGAGCTCACACCTTTGGGTAGATCATTAACATAAACTATGAACTGCAGAGGTCCCAAGACAGATCCTGGTGGGACTCCACTTGTCACATTCCTCCAGCTGGAGACCTCGCCTCTGATTTTGACTGTTTGTCATCTCTCCTTAAGGTATCCTATTACCCAGTTTAGTGTCTCTACAATTATCCCAATCAACCTGTCCATCTTGTACACCAGCCTTTCATAAGGTACAATATCAAATGTTTTTTGACCATGTAGGAAAAGGCAGTCTGCCCAGCCTTATTATTTCCTGTCGTATTCTAGTAAACTGGTCATATAACTCGATCAATTTTCTCAAGTATGAGTTTTCTTTTCTAAATTCATGCTGTCGTTCTGTTACAATGTTTATCCTCTCTAGGTGCTCCACTATTCTCGACCTGATTACGCTCTCTAGCACCTTACAAGGAATACTCATCAGTCAAAGTAGTCTGTAATCTAGTACCTACTGTCTGTCCCATTTCTTGAGTAATGGGACTACGTTTGCCTTTTTTCCATAACTCTTACCATTAGTTAACCATAAGGTAAACTCTTGTTTTGAGCGTTTCATTAAAAATATCAGTTAGCTGGTGACATAGCGCCTCTGCAGCCTCCTTCATAAGCTATGGTGATATTATGTTTGGCCCAATTGATTTTGTTACATATAGTTCCTTCATGTTCTTTTTACCCTCCTCTACTGAGACTATGTCATCCAGTGTTTCCTCTGGCCTTTCATCACTTAGCTCTGGTCTCCACATCGGTTCTGCGGTAAAGACCTCCTGAAATCATTTGTTTCGGTTCTCAGATCCTTTTTTGTCATTTTCTGGGAGACTTTCCCCTTGTTTCTTTAGCCTTATCACATATGGTCTCTTCTGTTTTTTTCTCCTTTTGTGACTATGAAGCGCTATGCGTGCTAGTGGCTGTACAAGAATGTATGAACTCTTGTATAAATAAATAAATAAATAAATAAATAAATAAATAAATAAATAAATAAATAAATAAATAAATAAATAAATAAATAAATAAAACAACTTTGGTTGCTCCTTAATTTTCCTGCAATGTCATTTTCGTATTGCCTCTCAGCTTCCCTCTCTTGACTCTGGTGTATTAACCTCTAGCTCTCATTATCGCATCTCTATATTCCATTTTTCTTAGCTCTCTGTACTTTGTTCATATTTTTTATATTCCCTCCTTTGCTTCCCAGCCTATTAACCAGGGTTTACTTTGCCGTTCTCATCCACCTTCTTGACTGGGATGTTCACCTCCGTTGTATCTGCACACAACAGAGCAATAACTTCCATGTCGTATCGCAGATGATACGTTCACTTGACGTCCTCACATCCAGGTACAAACTGTTCTAATATATGGGTGAATAAAACAACAAATATTACTGATTTAGTATTACCAGACTGAAAATTTCCTCCATTATCACCACACCAGAAATAAATATCTCTTTGATATCCCCAGAGTCAAACTTAATCTGTGTAAACACTCTATGCAAATAAAGGGACCCAGTCTATGGAACTCACTCTCTATTGAATTGAAAAGCTGTCCAACTTTTGCGTCATTCAAAAACAATACTAAAAAATACCTAATTTCATCTACATAGTTTTTTACCTTTTGCTTTAAAATTGCACTGTATCTATTGCTACCCAATCTCCCAATCTTTATGTACCCAATCCGAACTTCTTTACCATTGTGATCATTGCTGTCTTCTTATATGTACTGCCAATCTGCTGTATGGTGTCTATTAATCTTGTTTAAATTACCAATCAAGCTGCCAATGTAATCAATCAGAGCTTTAATATACCAATGTGCTTTAATATACTTACTAAGCTCTCTCATCTCATTTTTTTTCTTTCAATGTATTTGTTATCATTTTATTAATTATGCTAGAATTTACCTACTTAAAATTATCTGTTAGATTAAGGACCAATATACCTTCTTGTATATAAATAAATAAATAAATAAAATAAATAAATGGTTAGGAATACTTGGTACGTTTTCCGACAATAAATCGGAATCACTGATTCTCCCACTGTTATCTCTCTCGGAATCAAAAGTATCATCTCCACTTGATATATATAACTTATAGAATAATATACATCACTCAAAGAATGCAAACTGCAACAAAGTTATCAAGTGAATTCCTATGAGAACCATCAGGATATGACAGGTGCTCTTCTTCTATTATTGATATGCAGGTATACTTTTCCTCCAGTTATCATTATAATCACTATCATCTCAGCATCTTTGCCACTACTACGTACTTACTACTATTACTATTACCTTCAGTTGTGTTTGTACCGTCTTTATTACGTCGGTACAAAGGCCCTGAGGACAGGTTACTTAAAGACACTAATAGTTATTTCAGATAAATCAGTGTTCTTGACCACTATTATACTCCTCAGGTGTCCAACGTGATGTATATAAATAGTTGACCTCGCGTTGTTGATTGTTATATTGTCCTCCGTGGCTCGCTTTTACTTGCTGGAGAATATTTTATTACTACTACAATGTTCTTCGTCAGGAGTACCTGAGAGTCAATTGTGCCTGAGTGCCTGAGTGCCTGAGTGCCTGAGTGCCTGAGTGCCTGAGTGCTATGAACTTCACCAAGGTTTTTTAAGACCATGACACTAGCTGACCGATCACACAGCAAGTGTAGTTTTGTCCTGAACTTAGTCCAGGAAAACAGTAGTCTCTTAGTGAGAATTTACCGAAATATTGGGAGAACGTCCGACGTCCGTTCTCTCCAACGTCCGGTGGTTGTATAACCTTGGTCGGTCCTGTATTGGTGAATACTGACTGCTTAAGCGCCCAGCAGATCTCTCTCAAAACATGCAAGTAAATGGAATTAGAAGTTCAACTGAGTCGTTGCTCTGCGTATCCTGACTTTTCCCACTAATGGAAAGCTGTAAAGAATTTGGAAGCTCCGAGGTGATACCCAATTCATTTTTTCAGGTTAATCTGATTTCATTAAGAACTTCATGGGAGGGGTTGGTGGAAATTTTCTTTACATAAAACATGCAATTCAGTTATCCACAAAGATCCACGGAGAAAAGACTAAAATAATCCAATTATTTTGTTTTTTCTTTCCTGTGTGGATACTTATGAGCTAGATTATACCTGATTTACCTGATTTACCAGAGTATTTATAAGTAACACATAAAAATTTGATTGGATATCAGTTCGGTGCCTCCAAATACCTAATGAGTTTAGGCGGACTCCAGGTCGGGAAGCTGTTAAACACATCATGGTGAGGCGTGTGTCGTGGTGGAGCAGGACGCTGGTGCGAGGACACCGCCTTGCTCCAGAGATTTTCACAAAGATTAATCACATTATTATGTTTTCATTATCTATTGATATAGATTTGCAAAGTATTTATTTTGTGTATTAACTCTTCAATAAAGATATTGTATTCTGATATACTTGTGCTGTTTGATATTACTCTGGCCACAGACCATTACCCTGGCCAGAGAATATTACCCTGGCCACAGACCATTACCCTGGCCAGAGAATATTACCCTGGCCACAGACCATTACCCTGGACAGAGAATATTACCCTGGCCACAGACCATTACCCTGGACAGAGAATATTACCCTGGCCACAGACCATTACCCTGGACAGAGAATATTACCCTGGCCACAGACCATTACCCTGGACAGAGAATATTACCCTGGCCACAGAATACTACCCTGGCCACAGACCATTACCCTGGACAGAGAATATTACCCTGGCCACAGAATATTACCCTGGCCACAGACCATTACCCTGGACAGAGAATATTACCCTGGACAGAGAATATTACCCTGGCCACAGATCATTACCCTGGACAGAGAATATTACCCTGGCCACAGAATATTACCCCTGGCCACAGAACATTATTCTGGCCACAGAATATTACCCCTGGCCACAGAATATTACCCCTGGCCACAGAATATTACCCCTGGCCACAGAATATTACCCCTGGCCACAGAATATTACCCTGGCCACAGAATATTACCCCTGGCCACAGAATATTACCCCTGGCCACAGAATATTACCCCTGGCCACAGAATATTACCCTGACCACAGAACATTACCCTGGCCACAGAATATTACCCCTGGCCATAGAATATTACCCTAGCCACAGAACATTATCCTGGCCACAGAACATTATCCTGGCCACAGAACATTATCCTGGCCACAGAACATTATCCTGGCCACAGAACATTATCCTGGCCACAGAACATTACCCTGGCCACATAATATTACCCTGACCACAGAAGATTACCCTGGCCACAGATTATTACCCTGGCCACAGAACATTATCCTGGCCACAGAATATTACCCTGGCCACAGAACATTACCCTGACCACATAATATTACCCTGACCACAGAACATTATCCTGGCCACAGAATATTACCCTGACCACAGAACATTATCCTGGCCGCAGAATATTACCCTGACCACAGAACATTACCCCTGGCCACATAATATTACCCTGACCACAGAATGTTAATAATGCCCTCATGAATAATTTACGGTTCCTTCATTCAATGTTGCATTCATGACACTGAAGTATTAAACTGACCAAGACAAGACAATTATCCAGGAATAGTTATTCAACTGGCTCTCATATGAACCTTTGTACTTAATTGTTTTTTCCTTTCCTCTAGACGTTAGAGAGACAGTGCTGCCTCCCCCCCCCCCTTGACCCACACGACAACGTCACTGGCTACAATTTAATTTCTCGAAATAATGGACAATTTTTTTCTAACTCGTCCTTCGAGTAGGCTAAAATTAGCTGGGCATCTCCATTGGTACCTGGCCGGCCCACAACCTCGCCAGGTGTGGCCCATCATTATATTACATCCCTCCAGCTCTCCCTCAACATAAACCACCTCTTAATTTCTTTCCCTGCTACTAAACCTCATCCGCTGATCTGAACCTCTCCCCACTCCCCCACTAACCATCAACTCACTCCCTTTTCCCCCTTTACACCTATAGGATAGTATCGCTATAATGCCGTAGATGGCAGCACATCTCGTGGGTGATGCTACAACAACATTTATTTTCCTCACCGTCCGACAAAATAAATTAACCTGGGGCACACCGGCGGCTTTTCCTATCCTGGTGGCGGGTTAAGGTTGTTAAGGCCTGGCAGGTTGGGATCCAGGCGCCTCCCTGGAGGATTAAGTACCTTCACTACACTCCACCGCTCTCTCACCTTCCTCAGGTTAAACTTGGTATATCCATTCTCAAGTACACAGAAGTGCAGCGCCGTGAAATTATATCTCGTAGACCATGCTACAAAATTCGATTTAATTGAGGTTAAAGAGTACTTTAAAAGATATAAAATTATATTCGCAATATCATATTTATCCACACGTATTCGAAATTAATTTACTTTAATAGGAATCAAGAGCACCCCGCCTACCACTAAATCATGAGACTTGACCAGTTGTGCAATTGTGAAAATTGCAAAAGTGATATACGCTTCATGCAGTCAGTCAGGTGCTGTCACAGTGAGAGGTTGTGTTAGCTGGAGCTCTGGAGTAACACTATTATTGCAATAATGGAAGGATTAGTTAATGATTTGGTGAGTTTGGTTGGAGCTCTGAGAGCAGAGATGGATTCCCTGCTGGAGGAGGTACGACGGCTGAGACTTCGAGAGGAAACGAAGGAGGAGACCAGTGTTGACGAGACCTCATCGTGGAGAGTAGTGAAAGACAGGGGTCTTAAGAAGACCTTGACAAAGCCGCCTACAGACGCCCTAAGGACGGCAAATTCATTTGCCGTGTTGGAGGACGAGTGCTGTAGTGCGCCTGCAGCGAGGAAATCAGCGAGGAACGGCGGAGCGCAGGCCCCTCAGGCTGCTCAGAAAGTTAGGGCGGTACCGAAGCGAATTTTGGTTGTGGGAGATTCCCAGGTGAGGTATTTAGACAGAACGTTTTGTGCCAGAGATAGGGGGAACAGGTTAAGGGTTTGCTTTCCGGGAGCTGGAATTGGTGATATTGTTGAAAACATGAATGATATTATGACGGGAAATGGGAACAAACCCATTATTTGTATTAGTGCAGGGGGTAATGATGTTGGGCGAGTTAGGAGTGAGGAACTAATACAGAGATTTAGGACAGCCATTGAATTAGTTAGGAGCAAGGGAGGAATCCCAATCATTTGTGGCATTCTTCCAAGAAAGGGAGTGGGAAATGAATGGATGTCGAGGGCACTTGGTGTCAATTGCCGGCTGGAAAGATATTGCAAATCAAATGCAATATCTTTCATAGACAACTGGGAACGCTTCTATGGAAGAAATGAAATGTATGCTCGTGATGGGGTGCATCTATCGAGGGCTGGGGTTGTTGCTGTTGCGAACTCGTTGGAACCAGTGGTTAGAGGTGTTTGTTTGGGTTTAAACTGTTAGTAGATAGTGGTATGGGAATTGATTTGGAGGAAGGAGGTAATAAAAGTATGTGTTTGTGGGAGAAAAGAATTAGCAAAATGATTAGGGAAAGAAAAGGGCCTCAAAATAACAATTCACTTAGGATATATTATACTAACAGTAGAAGTCTAAGAAAAAAAATTAATGAATTAAATGCTCTTGTCTGCACAGAAAAAATAGATATTATTTCACTTACCGAAACGTGGATGAACGTAGAAAATAGAGAACTATTAGCTGAATATCAGATAAATGGATTTAAACTATTTCACACAGATAGATATATTAGACGAGGAGGGGGAGTAGCCATATATGTTAGGGACAATTTGAAATGTAGTCTCAAAGAGGGAATCAAAACAGAGCCACACACAGAAACTATTTGGATAGAATTAAACGAAAAAGCAAATAATATTATAATAGGAGTTATATATAGGCCACCAAATTTAGACAGAATGGAAGCAAAACATCTATGGAATGAAATATCTAGAGCATCTAGATCTAACAGTATTTATGTCATGGGTGACTTTAATTTTAGTGGAATAAACTGGGTGAACAAAACAGGGAATAGTGAAGCAGAAGATTTTCTAGAATTAATTGACGATTGCTTTCTTACGCAACACATTAAGGAACCAACGCGAGAAAATAATATTTTAGATTTAGTGTTAACTAACAGGGAAACACTAATTAATGACATCGAAATAGGGAGTGAGCTAGGGAACCGTGATCACAAAGTAATCAAATTTAGCATAGAATGGAATAGACCTGTAGGAGAAAATTCTGTTAAAGTGCCAGATTTTCGAAAAGCTGATTTTAATAGCCTAAGAAATTTTTTGGGTCAAATAGATTAGAAACTCTTGGGTATGGGGTGTGGGCCGGTCTTAGAGCGAGACATGAACCCAGCGATAGGTGACGTAAAAGGGGATTTCGATGTTGATTTAATATATAACTTATTTAAGAATATTCTAAACAAAGCACAGGAACGTAGTATACCATACAAATTGAATAGGTCGAATACTAATGACCCAAAGTGGATAACAAATAATTTAAAGAACCTTATAGGTAAAAAGAGAGCTTGGTACAAAAGGATTAAGAATGGGGAAGTCAGGTTAGAACAGGAATTCATACAACTGGTTAGAAATGTTAAAAAAGAGATTAGAAAAGCAAAAAGAAACTATGAAGTTCGCATAGCAGAGCAAGCAAAGTCAAATCCTAAAGGGTTTTTTCAGTTATATCGCATTAAGACTAGGGAAAGGATAGGTCCATTAAAATCTGAGACAGGTCAAATAACGGATAATGACAAGGAGATGAGTAGTATTTTTAACAAATATTTTATATCTGTATTTACTAAAGAAGAACTTAACAATATGCCTTCAGCCGAACAGGTCTATGTGGGTGGGGATGAGGACAGGTTGACTAGTTTAGCAGTTACCAGGGAGGATGTAATTAAACAATTAGGAAAACTAAAACCAAACAAATCCCCAGGGCCGGATGAAGTGTTTGCCAGGGTGCTTAAAGAATGCAAAGAGGAGCTTTCCGAGCCACTGTCTACCATATTTAATAAATCAATAGAGTCAGGCAGAGTGCCAGAGTCATGGAAGGTAGCTAATGTGGTACCAATTTTTAAGAAAGGAGATGCGTCAAACTATCGGCCAATTAGCCTAACGTCTATTGTGGGAAAGTTACTTGAATCAATAATTGCAAATACAATTCGTCTCCATCTTGAAAAACATAAATTAATAAATGAGTCGCAACATGGTTTTACAAATGGCCGTTCATGTTTAACAAATTTGCTAACTTTTTATTCCAGCATAGTTGAGGCAGTTGATAGTGGTAAGGATTGTGATGTTGTGTACCTTGACTTTAGCAAAGCTTTTGATACAGTGCCACATGAAAGACTAATTAAACAAATTGAAGCTCATGGTATTGGGGGTGCTATATTAACTTGGATTAGGGCATGGCTATTCCAAAGGAAACAGAGAGTTAGTATAAATGGGGTTAAGTCAGAGTGGGATAATGTTGTTAGTGAAGTACCTCAGGGCTCTGTCCTGGGACCTCTGTTGTTTATAATATATATAAATGATTTAGATTCAGGTTTGAGTAGCAACATTTGCAAATTTGTCGATGATACGAAAATCGGTAGGGAAATTAATTCGGAGGAGGACTCACTATCACTTCAAGTTGATCTAGATAGGGTTTTGAAATGGTCAAAGGATTGGCAAATGCAGTTTAATGCTGATAAATGTAAAGTTCTGAGGCTAGGTAATGATGATAGAGTTACAAGATACGAGCTAGATGGTGTTGAGATTGCGAAGTCGGATTGCGAAAGGGATCTGGGAGTTATGATTAGTAAGAATTTAAAACAAAAGGATCAATGCATGAAAGTTCGTAATAAGGCGAATTGAACACTGGGATTTATTAATCGAAGCGTTAGTAACTAGACACCTGGTGTGGTTCTTAAGCTATATCTTGCTCTGGTTAGGCCCCATTTAGATTATGCAGTTCAGTTTTGGTCGCCGTATTATAGAATGGATATAAATTCACTTGAACGTGTCCAACGTAGGATGACTAAGTTAATTCCCCAAATTAGAAATCTTTCATATGAAGAAAGATTAACAAAGCTTAAGTTGCATTCACTGGAAAGGCGAAGAGTTAGGGGTGACATGATAGAGGTTTACAAGTGGATGGATGGACATAACAAGGGGGATATTAATAGGGTATTAAAAATATCAACACAAGACAGAACACGAAACAATGGGTATAAATTGGATAAGTTTAGATTTAGGAAAGACTTGGGTAAATACTGGTTCAGTAACAGGGTTGTTGATTTGTGGAACCAATTGCCGCGTAACGTGGTGGAGGTGGTGTCCCTCGATTGTTTCAAGCGCGGGTTGGACAAGTATATGAGTGGGATTGGGTGGTTATAGAATAGGAGCTGCCTCTTATGGGCCAATAGGCCTTCTGCAGTTGCCTTTGTTCTTATGTTCTTATCCCTCATTGATAGTTCTGCATCCATGCTTGCTCTAGAGCCTAAAAGAATGCTTGGAAGGCTGGAAGAGATACAAAATTAAGTCATTTGGATCATCCTCCCCTACCACCAGGCAAAATTACTCTGATGGTTCCTTTCACAGTTGCTGCCGAAAGTGCAGGTCTTGTGACAACGATATATGGAAGATCGTTTCTAAAACTGGTTCTCCACTCTTCCGACAGTATTGAGACATTCTCCTTGCACTCAAGCGTGTAAATGTACCCAAAGGCAAAAGGTAAGTTGCAAGTGATTGTTATCCTGATTGCACTCAGACCAACAAGAAGTCAGTGTGACATGCTTGTTTCTGAACCTTGCCACAGATAAGATAAAACAGTCGATGATGGAGCCAGAATTTGTCTCTTCTGGATCGTATCTCATATTGGCCATTAAGTACATGATAGAACTGGTGAGTTACCCAAAGCATTTGCTTCTAAAGAGGGAGTTGATTACCATCTTGGACTGCTCTAGAGCAGTCTAATGGCAGTAATATATCGAGAGCTGTGTAACGGTGTCTCACCCCCATATCTTTCTCGTCCCAGCTTCAAGAGTCATATCTCTGCAACCTGAACGTTCTCTGATGTTCAGGGAACATTTTGATATATATGAGGGTATGGAACGTTATCGTGTTGGCAATGAATTTGGCGTTTTAGTTTGGTCACACAAATGGCTTATGCCCTTTTGAGTTACAAGATGGCGCCGAGGCACTCTGCATCCTGCCAAAGGAGCGTGACGCCTGCCGGTTGTTGATTGGCCAGGTAGGGTCACGTGACATCATGGACTAATGGGGAGGAGCCCTCGGGTAGTGTGACGTCACAAGGCGGAGGGCTCCGGGCGGCGGGCACAGTATGTCACTGCCCGTCATAGAGAGTGGATCAGGAGCTCGAGTGAGCTCCTGATTTAGAGGCTAGGAAGCCCCAACCAGTGAACCCAAGCAGCCGCATTAATACTGCAGACATCGTGAGAGGTCATCTGACTCCTATAGCCTATAGAGTAAATGGAAGCAAGGCTTGGCTGGTGTTAGAGCGCCAAGAGCTCTTTTACTAATAGTTTGTAGCAGAGACGAACGTTGGACTAGGACGTCTGGGACGCCTAGTGGGCCGCGTTCGAACGCATCAGGCGAGCTGCTGTGCCTGGGGTCAAGTACACTGGCAGACCGAGGAGGGGACACTGGACCAGACTGCAAGTTGTCTACAGTGCCAGTGTGGGAGGAAGAAGGCGACGTGCTCAGGGACCTGTCTCCAGTACCTGGAGAGGAAGAGGAGGAGGACCTGCCTGCAGAGTGTGAGAACGGCGAGGACGTGCATCTACAAGTTGACTGAGGACCTTGTGTATGGGACCTGATCAACGGAGGACCAAACGTCAGGACCAGGGACCTCAGCAGCTCTCACCAGAGGATAGGTCGGCTTCGTAGCAGAAAGAATTTAGGTAGATAAATCACCCCCCCCCCCCTCCACCCTTTTTATCCGCTTGATCTAGGTGAGCTAGGATATCTTTCATATCGTAAACATTGTCTTTATTATTACTGCCAGTGTGGTAGAGAGTTAGGCTAGGAGCCAGGTTACTCAAGTAGGCATGAGTTGGTGTATATATATGTGGGTGCAGTGACTTTTGGGCCGCTGGAGGAAGCGGCTGGGTCCAAGAGGCCAGGAGCGAGCTCTTGAATCGTCCAGCAGACAGTGTTGCCGCCGTCTGACAGTTCCACGTATATTAACCACTATGTGGATCCAGTGTAGTTTCCTTCAGTAAACTTATTGATTTTAACATTCTGTTTAAGTGAGCCTCCCATCTCTAGGGCTATTTGAGTAAATCATTTATGTTACACTGTAATGCATCTGAAATTACATCCTTGGGCTGCGATAACGACTAAGACCACTGAGAAGTGTTGCTGGCACACGAATATAAACTCCCAGCTGGCGACCTTGGACGAAGAGGTAAGGATTTACCTGTATATCTTCCCAGTGTCACGGCGGGCAAATCCAACCGAGAGTGACAGAGGTGAGGCTGGATTTCCCCACTCGCCAGGGGGTGCAGTTCAAGGCCAGCCCTTGGTAGACTGGGGTGCCCCAGGGCGAGGAGTGGCGCCCAGGTACCGAGGGGGCGAAGACCCGCGGGAATAACCCTCTCTACATCTGGAAGAGGAAAGGGGGGCGAAATGGTGACAGCTGTTAGACATTACTATTGCTGGGCATGGTCTCTGCTACAATTACATCTGGAAAGTTATCATCAATCGTTGAAATATCTGACCAAATGTAATCTCTGGCAGCAGAAATATTCACATATCTTGCGTAATTGTGTGTGCAATTTTTTTCTTCAGAATTCAGATGCAAGTCTATTACAAATGTTCAGGAATAGTGTGCGTATGTGGTTCAAAATGATGTACCGTTTAAAGCTTACCTAAATATCCAAAGTTTACTTACCGTAAGTAGTGCATGCACACGACTGTAAGGTTTCCACAGCACTGCCCATTGATTGGGTGGGGAGTGGGTGATTAGTAATTACGTAACCCAGTAATTACAGAGGTAAAATGTTCGGCTTAGAGACTGTTGTGGTGCCAGTCCCTGAACACTTCTGCTATAAAAGACTTATTATATATATCTGCATTAAAGTACAGTACCAGCTTATCAAGACTTACTGGTGGGGGAAATCTACCAGAGAATAATTTCATTGTATTTATTTAGTCTAATAATTTTAATTATTAATTAATTGTTATTTCTTTAATATTTTACAATTTATCTTCACTAATAAACTTCCACTTCACACAATTTTGGGAACTTATAATTTCATCCACACGAAAATTATTCCATGTTGTTATTATTTAGTTAGATTAATTATTGTAAAGTCATATTATTTAATATGACTTAATATAGCTTAGCTGTTATAGTAGTAGAGGTTCTGGGTAGCCAAGCCGGTCTGGTGGTGACGTGGGTCATGGCGTTGTTAATGTGCGGGATAGAACAGGCATCAGTCACGTGGTCACGTGGATCATGGCGTTGTTAATGTGCGGGATAGAACAGGCATCAGTCACGTGGTCACGTGGATCATGGCGTTGTTAATGTGCAGGATAGAACAGGCATCAGTCACGTGGTCACGTGGATCATGGCGTTGTTAATGTGCGGGATAGAACAGGCATCAGTCACGTGGTCACGTGGATCATGGCGTTGTTAATGTGCGGGATAGAACAGGCATCAGTCACGTGGTCACGTGGATCATGGCGTTGTTAATGTGCGGGATAGAACAGGCATCAGTCACGTGGTCACGTGGATCATGGCGTTGTTAATGTGCGGGATAGAACAGGCATCAGTCACGTGGTCACGTGGATCATGGCGTTGTTAATGTGCAGGATAGAACAGGCATCAGTCACGTGGTCACGTGGATCATGGCGTCGTTAATGTGCGGGATAGAACAGGCATCAGTCACGTGGTCACGTGGATCATGGCGTTGTTAATGTGCGGGATAGAACAGGCATCAGTCACGTGGTCACGTGGATCATGGCGTTGTTAATGTGCGGGATAGAACAGGCATCAGTCACGTGGTCACGTGGATCATGGCGTCGTTAATGTGCGGGATAATACAAACATCAATCACGTGGTATTGTGTCTCTAGGCGATGCTCCACATTTTTTTTTTTATTTTCATGCGGAGCATGCTATTATAATTCAATAAAATATTTGCATAAAACAATTACAGAGACAAATCACTACACACAACAAAAACACAAACATAGATAAACCCATGAAACCCAAACACAACATACAAAGCAATAAGGATACACAAAATACAGTACACAAGGCAGTCCAAAACGGGCACACAAAACACAATACAGTACAGAGAAAACACAGTTCAGAAACAAACACAAGGAGAAAATAATAAGCACATGACATAAACCAGACATAGGTACAAAACCATAGTCCTGAAGTGCCCAAAAACAATAAAAACAATAACATAAAACACTCAAGAACAATATGACACAAAAAACAGAATAAGAGGCCCCAAACCAAAACCCACACAAGTAATGATAACTCATGAAACACATGCACAAAAACAATGAAATAAGGATACACAAAACACATAACCTAGGCCACTCCAAAATGTGTGAGGAACTCTGGCTCCAGTATATTACTAATAAAATGTATAATTTTAAGAGTGCAAAATAATAATTAATTCTAAGATAGCTCGAAGGACCAGAATGAGTAATGAAATGAGAAAATCAGTGGCTTATAGATCTATGATTATATGTGAATAAATTCTATTAAGCAATGACTGTAAAATAGATAATTCTAGAGCCAGCTTCCCATGACACTTTTTTTTTTTGGGGGGGGGGGTATTCTATGAGATTAATTTATGTGTAACATATATTAGGCAATAATAATAATAAGTATAATATGCACACACATAGATAATGAGTAAATTATGTAATGCAAGAAATACTAATGCAATGTGAAGATTAATAATGCATAAAAGGCTGTATCAGATATATATACATATATATATATATATATATATATATATATATATATACATATATATACATATATATATATATATATACATATATATATATATATATATATATATATATATATATATATATATATATATATATATATATATATATATATATATATATATATATATATAAATATATATATATATATATATATATATATATATATATATATATATATATATATATATATATATATATATATATATATATATATATATATATATTAGTATATTTTGGTAGCAGTCTTTCCTGTAGACATATATTATTAAATATGACCGAAAAAGTAAGATTAATAATTCTAACACGAATTTTCTCAATCTTTCGTACATTACGCTTCACTGTTGGAGGTAAATCAAAAATCAATTCTCCAAAATTGGAAAGCCTATTGGTCCATATTTCTTGATGCATCAAGAAATATGGACCAATAGGCTTTCTACAAACACTTCTATTCAATATCCATTGTTTCGTGTTCTGTCTTGTGTTGATGAAATTAATACCCTATTAATACCCTTGTTCTGTCTTGTGTTGATGAAATTAATACCCTATTAATACCACATTTTGTTCTGTCTTGTGTTAATGCCACATCACCCCTTCCACCTCACTCAAATGTAGATATAAAATCGGAGATACGTAAGTTCTATTCAGTTGTGTATTTGTGAACTAAAGTCTTTGAAAATGTAATAAGTTTTACGAAACGCGCCCGTGTCGCATCAGACTAGAAATAAAAATGAATTTTGGAGAATTGATTTTTGATTTACCTCCAACAGTGAAGCGTAATGTACGAAAAATTGAGAAAATTCGTGTTAGAATTATTAATCTTACTTTTTCGGTCATATTTAATAATATATATATATATATATATATATATATATATATATATATATATATATATATATATATATATATATATATGCTATATATATATATATATATATATATATATATATATATATATATATATATATATATATATATATATGCTATATATATATATATATATATATATATATATGCTATATATATATATATATATATATATATATATATATATATATATATATATATATATATATATATATATATATATATATATATATATGGACTCTGAATAATAAGGTACTATCTACAATGAAAACTGATTAAATCTCAGCTGTGACAGAGGGATGTAGATGCAGTTCACTGTACGCCAGTCTGGAAACAGTTTGAGATAGTGATACTTGGCACACGTGAGGGTATGGCGGTCACACGCTTCCTCAGGGGTGTTGCACCATGCTGCAATAATGATAATTCAATAATTTCCCCCTCCAAACTAGTATTCACACACATATAAGGTAATATCTAAATATTTGGAGGGGAAAGAGCTGCACTTACATGGGATTATTTTTTACGCCCGCAGCATAATGACATGGCACCTACATGATCTTATTTAGGAGCTCGTTAAATAGAACAAATGAGGTAAAAATGTCTGCCGAACTGGTGTCCGTGATTCTGGTAAGCTGCGTCCTCAATCCAGCATCCAGGGATGTAAGGATGCCGTCAGGATGGTAAGATTAGTTGGACCACTTCGGAGCACCTTCTCGCTTGTTGATCGAATATGGCGAGAGTCCTCTCTTCTCCTTCCCGAAAGTCGTGCATGAGCAAAAGCTCACCGTGAGGGTTCGATCATAAATTATATTTATTTATTAAAGCTAAATAGGGAAGGGGGCGTTTATGAACACTCTTGATGGTTTAGATAAATACTTTCTGTGGTGATGTTTTAATTCTCACAGTGCAAGTCAGTTAATGTAGACGACACAAATAAAACAATACTTGCTTGGTGGTGGAAATGATGTTAGATTATGATGTTATTTACTGGAACAGCGATTAAGCTGGGTAAGGAAATTCCAGTAAACTATTGTATACTAAAAGTAAACCTATTACTAAATTATTATTCCTAATAAAGGAAAGTAAATGGTTACATCTGTGTTAGATCTACATGTATGTGGAAATTTTATCCTCTGTGAGTGGCTGACGCAACACTACAAAATTCTAGGAGACATTACATGATGTTCCACAACCTAATACAGTAAATTCTATAATACTAAACTACATATTAGTAGTGTTAGTTAATTATTACGCTTAATACAGGAAATACATCCTGTTGTATTAAGGATTAGTAAATGAATATTAAATGTGTATGAAGCCTAATGCAAGAAATACATCCTGTTGTATTAGGGATGAGAATAACTGTTGGAAATTTCCAACAAAATGGACACACAAACACAGCACATTTCAGAAACAAAACAAAGATAAGACACATAACAGAATATAAACAAGACTAAGGGACAAAACCATACGCCTGAAGGGTCCACAGCATTACACAACAAGTGAGACAGAAGCGAGAAGGCCATGCCTATCCATATCTGTGCGGAAAGTCCGCCACCAGAAAACGTAGACAGTACGCCTCCAACATGATCCACAAATCTTCACAAACAAGAACTCCATGCGACGAATGACAGTGAGGCATATAGCCAGGAACACCGGAGACGAGGGCACGTACACTAGGCACCCAGACACTGGACGAGCACGCAACGTCCGGCTCCACCCGGACTAACAGACGGTGCGTCGACCCCACAACAGCACCCGACACAGCACCCCCTCTTATGATCCCAGGTCGCCTGGAGAAACGAGTCTACCTGATGAGAGTTATTCTGCTTTCCGGACCAGAAATTGAGAGGTCAGAGGAAGAAATATGTATAATAAACGTCAGTCAGTTATTTAATAATACAGACTGAGATTGAGCATCTTGTCAATATTAGTGGAGATAGGATGTCGACAATTTGTGATGTAATGTGACGCTAGCGGACAATGGAACGTCACTTGAGTTGCCGCAGTCGTCAGAGGTAAATGTGAATTTCAGTGTCTTAGGAATATTGAAGAATATGGCTGTAGATGAAGTATTTGAGTGACGGCTACAGTGCATAACTGTTGAGGAAGCTGCCAAGGGTGCAATGTACGTTATTTCACTGGAGCTCTTCCTGTGTCCAGCGATCATGGAAAGTGTTTATGCATGTAGGATGTATATTTTTATTGTGACAGTGAGCTAAAATAAGCAGTTAGAAATAAGAGAACATGCTGGAGGGAGGAGTGGTACATCCTCTCTCGTGGGAGGTCAGTGGATGACTGAGGGGCAGAGGCCCCGAGCATCGCGACCGGAGGAGCGTCTTTTCAAGACATGTTTACATGTTTTTAGTTATTTTGACCTGTAGGGCTAGTTATCTTGACCTGTAGGGCTAGTTATCTTGACCTGTGGGGCTAGTTATCTTGACCTGTGGGGCTAGTTATCTTGACCTGTAGGGCTAGTTATCTTGACCTGTGGGGCTAGTTATCTTGACCTGTAGGGCTAGTTATCTTGACCTGTAGGGCTAGTTATCTTGACCTGTAGGGCTAGTTATCTTGACCTGTAGGGCTAGTTATCTTGACCTGTAGGGCTAGTTATCTTGACCTGTGGAGCTGGTTATCTTGACCTGTGGGGCTGGTTATCTTGACCTGTGGGGCTGGTTATCTTGACCTGTGGGGCTAGCTATCTTGACCTGTGGGGCTAGTTATCTTGACCTGTGGGGCTAGTTATCTTGACCTGTGGGGCTAGTTATCTTGACCTGTAGGGCTAGTTATCTTGACCTGTAGGGCTAGTTATCTTGACCTGTAGGGCTAGTTATCTTGACCTGTAGGGCTAGTTATCTTGACCTGTGGAGCTGGTTATCTTGACCTGTGGGGCTAGTTATCTTGACCTGTGGGGCTGGTTATCTTGACCTGTGGGGCTAGTTATCTTTACCTGTAGGGCTAGTTATCTTGACCTGTGGAGCTGGTTATCTTGACCTGTGGGGCTGGTTATCTTGACCTGTGGGGCTAGTTATCTTGACCTGTAGAGCTGGTTATCTTGACCTGTAGGGCTAGTTATCTTGACCTGTAGGGCTAGTTATCTTGACCTGTGAAGCTGGTTATCTAGACCTGTGGGGCTGGTTAACTTGACCTGTGGGGCTGGTTATCTTGACCTGTGGGGCTAGTTATCTTGACCTGTGGGGCTAGTTATCTTGACCTGTGGGGCTAGTTATCTTGACCTGTGGGGCTAGTTATCTTGACCTGTGGGGCTAGTTATGTTGACCTGTGGGGCTAGTTATCTTGACCTGTGGGGCTAGTTATCTTGACCTGTAGGGCTAGTTATCTTGACCTGTGGAGCTAGTTATCTTGACCTGTGGGGCTAGTTATCTTGACCTGTGGGGCTAATTATCTTGACCTGTGGGGCTGGTTATCTTGACCTGTGGGCAAGTTATCTTGACCTGTGAGCAAATTATGTTGACCTCATTTAGGCGGGCTGGAAAAAAAACACTCTCTCCATACTCCCGATGACGTCACGTGAACCTATGATCCGACCAATCAGATGATGAGCTAAGGCAGAAGTTATATTTTGATTGGTGTATCTGTATAGTGGTTTAGTGAAACGAGCTAGTAAGGTGTGGGCCTCGTGGCCAGCACAAGGGGATTTGCTCCTGGGGAAATTGAGTTTTTTTCTTTGTTATAAAAACAACATATAAATACAATTTAAAGGCAAGATACCGAAGCACCATAACAGTGGGGAACACAACACGATACATCAACAACAACACAGCACCATACTAATGATAAACAACACACCAAACTAATGCATAAATATTCAAACACCAATACATAAATATACAAACACGAATACATAAATATACAAACACGAATACATAAATATTCAAACACCAATACATAAATATACAAACACGAATACATAAATATACAAACACCAATACATAAATATTCAAACACCAATACATAAATATACAAACACGAATACAGATATATACAAACACCAATACAGATATATACAAACCCCGGCATAATACACAGACACGCACCAGGGTACAACTCCATGCACTCATAAAGGGAACATAACAAGGAAACAGAGAATACATAAATGAATATATATATATATATATATATATATGCACGACGCTAAAACCTTTAACCAGGTCACAGTGAAGAAATGTGCACCATATGAACACCATCCACACACAAGTAACACCATAATGTACACCATCCACACAAGGGGCACCGTATGTACACCATCCACACAAGGGGCACTGTATGTACACCATCCACACAAGGGGCACTGTATGTACACCATCCACACAAGGGGCACCGTATGTACACCATCCACACACAAGGGGCACCATATGTACACCATCCACACAAGGGGCACCGTATGTACACCATCCACACAAGGGGCACCGTATGTACACCATCCACACAAGGGGCACCGTATGTACACCATCCACACAAGGGGCACCGTATGAACACCATCCACACAAGGGGCACCGTATGTACACCATCCACACAAGGGGCACCGTATGAACACCATCCACACAAGGGGCACCGTATGTACACCATCCACACAAGGGGCACCGTATGAACACCATCCACACAAGGGGCACCGTATGTACACCATCCACACAAGGGGCACCGTATGAACACCATCCACACAAGGGGCACCGTATGAACACCATCCACACAAGGGGCACAGTATGTACACCATCCACACAAGGGGCACAGTATGTACACCATCCACACAAGGGGCACAGTATGTACACCATCCACACAAGGGGCACCGTATGTACACCATCCACACAAGGGGCACAGTATGTACACCATCCACACAAGGGGCACAGTATGTACACCATCCACACAAGGGGCACAGTATGTACACCATCCACACAAGGGGCACAGTATGTACACCATCCACACAAGGGGCACCGTATGTACACCATCCACACAAGGGGCACAGTATGTACACCATCCACACAAGGGGCACAGTATGTACACCATCCACACAAGGGGCACCGTATGTACACCATCCACACAAGGGGCACAGTATGTACACCATCCACACAAGGGGCACAGTATGTACACCATCCACACAAGTGGAACACCAATCAGGTACCGCAGGCACAGAGCACCTGTAGCATGCTATATGCCTGGAGCAAGACTCGTGCTCCCGTCAGAGTTAATCTGATTCACATTAGCCTACTGTTATGACCCCACGTAGCCTGGGTGGAATGAGTCTACCCCAGTGGGAGTTATTCTGCGACCGGACCGGATTGAGAGGTCAGAGGAAAGATGCATATATTATATAATTGAATAAACGTCAGGGAATAGTCTCAGGATACTAGCAGAGGATGAGCGTTGGTAATATGTGACATGATATGAGATGTCGACACATTGGGGACGTGAAGTGACGTTAGCAGGAGGTCGTGACCTCACTTGAGTCGCAACTGTCGTCACAGGTGGTTGTACTTCGTTGATTCTCCTGGAATAAGGAAGAATATAGTTCCCTGAGATTGTGCTGGAGTGAAGACTACTTGTCTTCAAGTGTGAGGAAGCTGCTGGGGACATAGTACACCATTTCTCTGTGATTTTAATAAATTAGAGGCGACATGGAAGTGAGTGTTGGCAGCGCCTTGGTGAAACTCTAATTGTTGTGCCTTCAAGAAGAAGGAAGCAAGCAGACGTTTCTGTTGTGGAGCCTGCTAGGCGACGTTGTGAACTCAAGTCGTGTGCTGGAGGAAGCCTTGTGAGGCAGTCCTGAAGCATTTTTGTGGGCGGCCTATGTGAGCGCCATGTTTGAGCTCCAATGGGTGAGCTTCTTTATGTCAGAGATTTCGGCGGTAAGCCTGTTTAATCATTTGTTAGATTAGATACCAATGTTTTATCCTGTACCCAGTGATCATAGTGTATGTAGGGTAGAGAATTTATTGAGTCAGTGAGCTGAAATAAGAGAGTAGAGATAAGAGGACATGCTGGAGGGAGGAGCGGTACATCCTCCCTCGCCAGAGGTCAGTGGATGACTATGGAGGAAGCCCGGGCCTCGGGAGACCGGGAAGGCGGCCAGCAACGTGTTGAGACATGTTCCCAGGTGGACACGCCCAAGTTAGGGGAGGACCCACATCAGTGGAGCTGTAGTGTTGGTATAAGAGTTTCGGATGGAGAATTATATTTTCTGTGAATAAATTTAATTAAGTTTTGCTAGGAGAAATTTTTTATTGACATAGTAATGGAATTGCAGGTTTGTTTGGGAAGGAATTCATGGAGAAACTTCGTGGTTATAGAAGAAGTTAATGGAGGAACTTCGAGGCTGGAGAAGAAGAGTATGCTGAACTCTGTGGCAGAGCAAAACTCCATTGTGAGGAGTTGATTTCAAGCAGTGTAGAGGAGCTACACGTGTCTCTGTGGAATCAGTGGTGAAGCATCACTGATGTCGGATTAGGACTTCGTTGTGTAGCAGATTGGGAGAACTGCAGAAGTATCTTTCCTGATATTTTGGAGGACCAAGAGATATACATTGGTGTTGAGCCTCTAGGAGCAGAACAGAGGTTCATGGTGGACACACATAAGTGTATAAAGGGAAGTACTTGAATGTTTATTGGCCTGTAGGCCAATATATATCCCCCACCGGTCGAGGACGAGGGAGAGGGAAGACGTATCGTGCGCGCTCCGTTAAAATCGTGACAGTAACTGGGATTTCTTAGGACTACAGCCATAGATTACTGGTTACAGACATAACAAAGTGCATAGTGATGCGCTGGAAAATTGAAAACAGTCATTAACAATGGAACTTTGTGTTAAATAGAGAATAAACGGGAGACCACGTGTGAGCCAGTGCACGAGGCTTTGTGTACATGTGTGTATGAGGAAAAATAGTGAACGGTGATTCGTGGAACAGTGAAGTGGAACGGGTATCACAACAACATATAAGTTATAAGTGAAGGAAAATCGTGCATAGAATATTATAAATATAGAGTACTAGAAATATAGAATAGTGGCAAGAGGCGGCATCAGTGGTTATAAATCGAGTAACTGGAAACTGGTGACATCAACCTGGGACAACAAGAGGTCGCCTGAAATAGTCCCCGAAGAAATAGTAGAAATAGTCCCCGAAGCTGGTCTCCGACCGGGGACCAGCTTCGCTACCCTACGCTAAGTACCTGCCATAAAGTTTGAACAAAATAACATACATAATATTACAAATATACGGTATACATATAATATTATAAATATTAAATATATAAATATATACATATAATTTTGTAAAGAGTTAAAAGGACTGACATCAACAAGTGATCCATACAGTGAACCACAAATACAATACAATACATTAGACAATGGAGAGGTGTGGCGAGTGTTCGGGAGTATTGGGAAAACGTAATGTAGGCGTCCAGTGTTGCATCTGTAACATAAGATTTCACCTGGGCTGTACAGAATTAGCTCCAGGATGCATAAAAAGGCAAGGAATTTACTGGGTTTGCAAAGATGACAGATTAATGTTAGAGAACATAACTAAACTGATGAAAAACATTCCCGAGTCACAGAGCTTATCATTCACAGACAGGCTACCAGTGATATATGCGGACTGGGAAAAGACAACATTGGATAACGACCAAAACTGAGGAACAGATAGTTTAGAGAACCGCAGCAGTAGTGTGGAGGAGGAGACTATTGTGGAACAAAACAACAGCAATATTGCAGAGCCAGGTAATATAAACGAAGAGAGCAACAGTGAGACAGAGTGCATAAATGAAGGAATTGGGACGAAAAACAGAGATGGCACCAATAAAGAGGTAGACAAGACAGACACAGATATAAATACCTTGAAAAACGCAAAACCGGAACACATTTGCAAATTCTAAGCTAAAGGATTATGCAAATATGGAAAATTAGGAGCAAAATGCCATTTTCTACATCCTCGAAAATGCAGGAACATGTTGGATAGGGGTACATGCCGTTTTGGAACAGGGTGTAGATACTTCCACCCTAAATTATGTCAATTTTCAATTAGGGACAAAAAATGCTACAATCTTCAGTGTCCGGAATTCCACGTGAGAGGTACACAGCGTTATAGACGGGAAGATCAATATGACACTACTGGAAATTTTTTAGAGGAAGGCAGAAACAAAGTAGTAAATATATGAGAGAGGAACAGTCAGATGGAACCACTAAAGGATTACAGAGGGGAAGGGAGATACCCACAAGTCTGGAATACAAATTATCAACAAGCACACAGGTACTACACCACACAACACCCGTCCTACTACCAAAACTGGACGAATCACTTCCAAAACAACACACCCTGGACGCAAACACAGTGGCCTCCTTACCAGAGCCTCAGATATTAACACCAAGTAAGGCATCCAGCACTTCCACTAACACAATAACATCATTTATATTTGTCAACATCCAGGGTATAAAAACACGCAAATCCAACAAAGTTCACTTTATAGGTAGTCTCCTTCATGAGGCAAATGCAGTGTTTGCAGCCCTGACAGAGACCCACACAAAGGACTACCTTGATGGTGAAATATGGATCTCAGAGTACAATCTTTTCAGATGTGATAGGAAACACCGGCTTCAGAGTGGGGTCAGCCTCTACATCAAAGACACACTCATCTGTACGGAGCTGCTAAACACCTCAAATGATATGGTGGAAGTGCTGATAATCAAAATAGAGATTCTAAATGTAGTTATTGTCCTTGTATATAAGTCACCGGAGGCAAACCCTCAGCAGTTTAAAGACCAACTAATGAAAATAGAGCACTGCTTGGAAAACCTCACAAATCCAGCTCCAAACATCATCCTGCTTGGGGACTTCAACCTACGGCACCTGAAATGGAAGCACCTGGCTAATACAGTAATATCAGTAAGAATACCAGGAAGTAGCCTAAATGAACAGGCACATGCAAATGACCTGCTATGGATGTGCGACAGGTTTGCCTTAAACCAGCAAATAGTAGAACCAACTAGGAAGGAGAACACGCTGGACCTCATTTTCACTAAAAATGATGAGTTGATCAGGAACATAATGATTACAAATACCTGTTACTCAGATCACAACTTAATTGAAGTTATGACAACCATGGGGAGTAGACCTTCAAAACCAGTCCAGATTCCCGGTGGAGGAGATTTCAGCAAATTCAACTTCAATAATAAACAGATAAACTGGGAGCAAATAAACCAGGACTTCACAGAAATAAACTGGGAAGAACAGCTAGAAAATGTAAACCTGAACCAGTGCCTGGAAAAAATAAGTTCAGTAGCACTTGAAATATGTTCAAACCGCATACCACTAAGAAAAAAGAGGAAGAGATGTAGATTGGAACGGGAACGTCGTTCCCTATATAGACGAAGAAAACGAATTGCGGAACAACTTGAGAGTTGTACCCTATCTCAAGAACGGCGAAGAAGATTAGGTAAAGAAATAGAAACAATTGAACGTAAGCTACAAGAATCATACAAAACCCAGGAGAGGCAAAGAGAGCAAAAGGCCATCAGTGAAATAGAGAGAAATCCGAAATATTATTTCTCCTATGCAAAATCAAGATAAAAAACCACATCTAGTATCGGGCCCCTGCGAAAGGAAGATGGAACTTTCACCGATGACAACAAAGAAATGAGCGAGCTACTGAGGAAGCAGTACGACTCTGTTTTCAGCGAGTCATTAAACGCACTAAAGATTGATAACCCAAATGAATTTTTCATGGATATGATACCAACATCAAATCATATATCAGACGTCACCCTATCCCCACTGGATTTTGAAGAAGCCATAAACAGTATGCCTATGCACTCTGCACCAGGCCCGGATTCTTGGAACTCCATATTCATCAAGAATTGTAAAAAACACTATCGCAGGCCCTCCACATTCTGTGGAGACAAAGCCTAGATACTGTCGTTATTCCTGATATACTAAAAACAGCAGAGATAGCACCACTTCATAAAGGAGGAAATAAGGCAGAGGCAAAAAATTACAGACCGATAGCACTAACATCGCACATCATAAAAATTTTTGTGAGTGCTAAGAAGTAAGATCACAAAATACATGGAATCACTGCATCTCCATAACTCCGGACAACATGGTTTCAGAACAGGGCGCTCTTGCCTGTCGCAGTTGCTGGACCACTATGATATGGCATTAGATGCTATGGAAGACAAACAAAACACTGATATAATTTACACAGATTTCGCAAAAGCTTTTGATAAATGTGACCATGGTGTTATTGCACATAAAATTCGTTCAAAAGGAATTACCGGAAAAATAGGCAGATGGATCTACAATTTCCTGACTAACAGAACCCAATGTGTAATAGTCAACAAAATAAAATCCAGCCCATCAACCGTGAAAAGCTCAGTCCTCCAGGGTACTGTGCTTGCTCCAGTACTTTTTCTCACTCATATCGGACATAGACAAGAACACAACCTATAGCACTGTATCATCCTTTGCAGATGACACTAGGATCTTCATGAGAGTTGGCAACATAGAGGACACGGCAAACCTCCAATCAGAAGTAGATCAGGTCTTTCTATGGGCTACAGAAAATAATATGGTGTTTAACGAAGATAAGTTCCAGCTCATGCACTATGGAAAAAATGAACATATGAAAACGGAAACCACGTACAAAACTCAGGCAAATCATAACGTAGAACGAAAAGGCAATGTAAAGGATCTGGGTGTACTCATGTCGAAAGACCTTACCTTTAAAGAACACAATAAAGTAGCCGTCACAACTGCAAGAAAAATGACAGGTTGAATAACAAGAACTTTTCACACTAGAGATGCTATACCGATGATGATACTTTTCAAAACGCTTGTGCTCTCTAGAGTGGAGTACTGCTGCACAATGACAGCCCCTTTCAAAACTAGAGAAATTGCTGACCTGGAGAGCGTGCAGAGATCCTTTACTGCTAGAATCCACTCAGTAAAACATCTAAACTATTGGGACAGACTATAGAGCCTAAATCTGTACTCCCTTGAGCGCAGGCGGAAGAGATACATAATAATTTACACGTGGAAAATATTAGAGGGGCTGGTCCCAAACCTGCACACAGAAATAAGCATCACATGAGACCAGAAGGCATGGCAGGATGTACAGAATACCCCCGTTGAAAAGCAGAGGTGCAACAGGTACTCTGAGAGAGAACTCTTATCAACATCAGAGGCCCGAGACTGTTCAACACGCTTCCACTACACATAAGGGGCATAACTGGCCGACCCCTCACAGTGTTCAAGAGAGAACTGGATAAGCACCTCCAAAGGATACCTGATCAACCAGGCTGTGACTCATATGTCAGGCTGCGAGCAGCCGCGTCCAACAGCCTGGTTGATCAGTCCAGCAACCAGGAGGCCTGGTCGACGACCGGGCCGCGGGGACGCTAAGCCCCGGAAGCACCTCAAGGTAACCTCAAGGTAAGGTAGGACGTAAGGTAGGTGTAAGGCGAGAGATTGATTTCTTCTTTTGTTGGGGGAATACTTACGTAGATGTTTCTGGTGTCTCAGCCCCGAGCTGAGTTTCATATACTTTTAGGACCGAGGATACAGTATTGTTGTGACAGGATTTCAGCCCCATTTAGTGAGGAAGTAGTAAGTGGTAAGCCAAGAGTTGGGCAGCCACTTGATATGGACGGTTGGTAAAGCCAGGACATATTGGAATGCTATCGGGTTGTAGTAGGATAGAGTGTTGTATGATAATGTTCTATTTTACATGTTATGTATTATGTATGATTTCTTTGTATATTAAATGTATATGTTAGCTGGCTTTTGTTCTTGTCCTGGTGAGGTTTCCCAGCAAGCACGGGAGAGAGAGAGGGGGGGGGTCACGGCTGTGGACACGGTGGCAGAAGATACTAATTCATGAAAGGGGGAGTTGGGAGATCATTTCAAACAAGGAGTGAGTAGGGAGTCACAGCGGCTCGAGTAGGGTGTGTGCACAAGACAACAATGCCAGTGTTGGAGCCGCACCCCTAAGTATGTGATGCTGAACCCCTCTTTAAGATCAAGAGGCGAACAGGGTGATCTCCTAAGTAAATTACAAGCACTCCAGTGTCCACTGGTGGTCGACCGACGGCAGCGGGAGTGTGGTTACCGAGGTCGGTTGTCTGTTCCATCAGGCAGAGGTTGGGGGATTGTTGTCCACCTGTATGCCAGCAACAGTCTGGTGCAACAACTAGAGCTCTCTTTTGGAGGTTTAAGTCCCAAAAGCCCCCAACCCTCTCAGGGCAGAACACTATCAACCGTCAATATTATTCCAGTTATCATTAAGTAAAACAACTGTGGGTAAAATGGGAACACCAGTTTACTCTGTGGCAGTAACACAAAATAATATAATATATCACAAGAAATAATGACAGAGTACACATTTAATCGCTTATGAATTAATTATGGACTGAAGGCCATTGACACAACGTAAAAGGAAAAATGGCTTAGCACTTAATAACATGTATTACCAAACACAGAGCAACACTCAGACTCAATAACAAATCCCACTCAGAGACACGTCCAGTAACCCGAGACCCCCCAGTCTGCAGGTGACGCCCCGCGCGCCCTGAGTGACACCCGGGAGCGGCCAGGCTCACTATCGCCAAGCATGACTGTATAAAACATCTCAACAGACACACTTGCATGCTGAGAAAATCACTCCCAAACACTTCTAAACGCAAGTATGTAACATCTTGGACACTCTCTTGGACAGCCACTGAGGCCTGTGGCTGAGTGGTCAGCGCTACGGATTCGTAGTCCTGTGGACCGGGGATCGATCCCCGACGATGGCGGAAACAAATGGGCAGAGTTCCTTTCACCCTGATGCCCCTGTTACCTAGCAGTAAATAGGTACCTAGGAGTTAGACAGCTGCTACTGGCTGCTTCCTGGAGGTGTATAGCAAATGAAGGAGGCCTGGTCGGCGACCGGGCCGCGGGGACGCTAAGCCCTGAAATCATCTCAAGATAACCTCTGGAACAACATCTCAAATAATAATGCTTTTCCTTAGAACAAAAGTAGTTAATAAAGGATAGTGCACAGTTGGTAACACTGCCGCCCACAACAGTGTGCACAGCCAGCACCGTCCAGTACGGGTCTACTCGTCCACCCGCTCCACACACCAACTCTTATACAACACAATACAATACTGCAATACATGTCGGAAAATCCGACACCATTTAATAATCATACAGATAATAGCTGTATTGTATAAACAAGTTACCCATAGAAAACGTAACTTGTAGTGGAATTACCGTCTATAGAAAACGGGATATCATCACCACATACTATTATAAATCACCACCTATTATGGTGGGAATTATTCTTAAATACATTAGTCTTTGGACTTTACCATCATAAAACATCTTATATAAATTAACTTAATTATCAATATTAAAGTAGAGTAAATGTGACCCTTCTATCACTTTCTGAGTTCTGGACAAGTAGGCCAGGCGTCAGTGGGGAAGGAGGGCAGCCATTGTTTTATACGAGACCAGAGGCTCACACGGGAGCAAATTCAGCTCCTGTTAAATTTACTTGGACGTAGTGTTATGGAAACCAAAGGTGTACCATTGTCAACACGCTGTCTACAAATTCAAGTTAAGTGTCTATCCGAAACCCGTTTATCATTCATTTATGGCCATTAATGTCAGGATATAGGGTGACCCGGTTAGATCACGTGGAAGCCTCATACTAAAGGTAATTAAGCCAGGTCTTCATGTTCCATGTACAGTTTTCTCTGAAATACTTGTCATATATAGGATTCTGGCTTCACAGCTAGCGCACTTTTGACAGGTCAAGACGAGGAAGATTTTGTGCACCAGTTACTGGGTGATATGGAAGCTACCTCAAAGAGGATAATTTGGTGTCTACACCCTAGTTATACCTGGTGGACTAACCTGCTGTACTATAAGATAAGGAACCTCTTCAATGTATGTAGTTAATTTTGTAGTTTGATTGGCTGCATATATATATTAAATATAAACCCCCCCTAATGTGTAGAGGATCGATTTGTGAGATTATGAGATTATTGCAGAAATACAGTCCACTTATCATTATACAAATTGCTATCGAAGTATATAAATTAACGTAAATATAAATTCATATAAATTAAATAAATATAAATCTCACAGGTCGGTTCCCACATTATTTGGACCTTCGGAACCGGAATATTCGGTCCTATGAACCCACATTTGGTCATCTTAGTACCGGATGAACCAGTTAACCAGTGGATTCATTAAATATCTAGTGCAGTGTTATTTAAACAAAGCCAGTCAAGACGGCGGCGTTGACTTGTGCGAGTTCACGAGCCCCGCTCAGTTCAGATCTGCCTTAGTCAGCGGTTTCATGCACACTCACAGATTTGGTGGCGTGTTATTCTGTGAAATGACAGCGCTAATATAGAAGCCAGCCAAATTAGTGACTGTGTCGCGAGATTGTTCACGGATTTCGTGGTGTTACATTTCACGAGAGATTATCCACGAATTTTGTGGAGTTTATTTCGCGAGGTCACTAATAATATTTAATACTTCTTGATAATATTAGAAGTTTCATAGAGGCTAATTAAGAGGCTATTATCAATAATTGTGTATATTATTTCTCCAAATAGAGAATTATTTAATATATATTGCACTAGTGATCATAGTATAATATTTACTAATTGCCAACCCACAACAGGGTAGGATTTGACTAGTTGAACTATTATCGTTCATCCTAGTCCCATTATTACCATAGTCAGTTGTACTATATTAAACAACTTAACACCATTAATGAATGGTGCAGACCCTATTTTGGGTGTAATTTTTCTCAACTCGAGTTGAGTTGTGTATATAATAATTTACTTATGATCATTACACCTTTGAGTGATTAATTAGTGTCTCTACCATCCTAGGGTGATATAGAAGAGCTAACCTAAAGGTACTTCCAGTGACACTGGTTTATCACTCAAATCATTAGTGTGGATGATTGTATATATATAATGTGTATTAATTTTAAGTGCTAACCTCTAGTAGAGGTAGGATTATTGCCTAGTGAGTTCAGAATTTACCCTAGGCTACCATTAGAGCTTGTTCAGTATTATGAGCAGCCCAAGTACAAGCCCCACAAGGCTTCACCAACTAGCCAGTATGGATAATGCAGGGAGAATGAAAAGAACCCTTGCAGGTCTTAAAGGCCACTTAACAAGACAGATCAAGAAATGTGAAGATTTGTCACAACAATCAACAGTTGATTATGCTGACCTGGAAAGCTATTATCAAGCAGCTGCAGGTAAATTTGAGCAAATCAAATGCCAAATAGCAACATATGTGGCTGAACTTGCCAACACTAATTTATCAGAAACAGAAATAGACGACATTATGGTTGATCTTGCGAATTATGAAGATCACACTCAGGCCACGTTACAGCCTTATGTCAAATTAATTGCCCAGAACAAGGCAACAGCAACAGCAACAACAACAACAGTTGCATCTAATACGAGTCAAGCAGAAGCTCGACTCCCTCCAATTAATTTACCCACTTTCTCAGGAAAAGATGAGGAAGATTGGGATGAATTTTGGAACAAATTCGTTGACCTTGTAGACTCAAAACAATCTTTACCAAAGAGTAGTAAATTCTCTTATTTGCAAGGCCAATTATCAGGTGAGGCTAAAACAGTAGTATCCCATCTGAGATTAACTAATGACGGCTATGATCTGGCAGTAAAACTCCTCAAGGATAATTATGCTGATCCAGAAGTAAGAACATCACATTTAGTTCATGAGCTGTTGCATTTACCCCCACCGGAGGCTTCAGCTGATTCACTCCAAGTCTTCAAGCTGGAGGTAGAATCATTGATCAATGCCCTCAGCCTGACAGCAGATACAAACGGGGCTGAGTGGGTCTTGAAAATAATTGTCCAGGAGAAAATACCTAGGGACATATTGAGACAAATGAGTGCTCATTACAATAAAAGTATCTTATCCATGAATGAAATATCTGAAGGTTTAAAGTCAGTAGTTCATCAATTACGAACACATGACAAATTAAAACCACCAAGTAAACCCTCAGAAACCAATAATAGTAAACCACAGAGTACCAAAGGTACTCCAAATCAATCTAGACAATATAATTCAACACCAAAGTGGAACAGTGGCAGTGTGGGCGTATATGCAGTGGGACCCTCCAAGCCTATAGTTACTGTGTCACCCAAGAACGTGACACCAAAGGGTACTGGAAGCTATGGAACATGTTTGTTCTGCAATGAGAAACATTCAATGTACCACTGCCCTAATTTTCCTGATAGTGACGCCCGTGTTGAGCGACTCAAAGATTTGCAACATTGCACGAGGTGCCTCAGGAAACATAACATCAAGGACTGTGATACCCAATTACACACCTGTAATAGGTGTAACAAAGGTCAAGACCATGCAGCATTGTGCAGAGACACCAAAACAACATCTCCAAACCCCAAGGTGGAAGATAGCATTCCCACCACAGTACAGTACTGCAAGGTGCAACCAACAAAGAGTGTCCAATCGTCAAAGTCTAAAGGTAATACGACTTTGCCTACTGCCCAAATTACCATCCTGAATAAGAGGGCCAAGGTCCATACCCGTGGGTTGTTTGACCAAGGATCCCAGAGAACATATATCACTCAAAAGTTGGCAGAAGAACTACAATTAAGGCCTGTAGCCCAGATGTCATTCAACATCTCAGGGTTTGTAACAGATGCAGGACCTCAAGTCTACCAGGTGGTACAACCATCAGTACGTTTAGGCAGGTACATCTGTCGAGTACAAGCCATTGTGGTGGACAAAATACCCGTAGACCTACAAGTTCAAGGTCTGAGAGCAACAGCCAAATTCCTGAGAAATAGAGGAATAAAATTGGCAGATAATATTAAGTCTGATCACCTCACCGACTTCGGTCTCCTTGTAGGGACAGACTATTGTCATCGATTCATCGGTAGCCCTACTAAATATCAGGGTATAACCATGTTAAACTCTGCAGGAGGTAAATTACTCTCAGGCCCAGTATCAAGCCTGAGGAGACCAATGCCTTCAGATAAACAATACCAGTAGAAATCTAAATTTGTCAGCTGATTATATTTCTCCAGTAGCATTATACTAAGGAGATTACAGCTGACTATAGTAACAGAGGTTGATGTTAGTATCATCATTTAAAGCTGAAGAAGAGTTCATGAGGCCTCAGTGGCAAATCAGTGAACAGTAGCCTAAAACAGCTACAAGTCACTGCGACCAATGTCACTGAACCCACTGCAGTCTCAGAACCATACTTTACTTTAATGATGAGCTATTCAGTCTTCTGAATCAATTAACTAAATTAAACCCTAATAAATCTGATGACTGATTTGATACATTTATTATTTAATCAAGATGTATTCCATGGGCCTCAGTGTTTATATATCAGTGACCAGTTACCTGAAGAAACTTCAAGTTATATCTAATGTCACTGAGCTCACTGCAGTCCCTGAATCATACTTGACTGTAGTACTTGATCACATTCAGTCTTCTGGGTTAAATAATATGTAATAAGGCTTGAATATTAGCCTTTCAAGAGTTGACAGGGAAATGAAATCGCATTAGACTTCTAACCCCTACAACTCTAGTACGGGACATCCGTCCTGTACGAACAGACGCACAAATGTGTGATTACTAACAACTAACATCAAATTAATCTAATAATTCGAAAGAGGAGTATCGGTGTTCGTCTGTTCTAATTAGGACTTCGACCCGTGAGCAGCCCCCTGGGGAATTATGTCGGAAAATCCGACACCATTTAATAATCATACAGATAATAGCTGTATTGTATAAACAAGTTACCCATAGAAAACGTAACTTGTAGTGGAATTACCGTCTATAGAAAACGGGATATCATCACCACATACTATTATAAATCACCACCTATTATGGTGGGAATTATTCTTAAATACATTAGTCTTTGGACTTTACCATCATAAAAACATCTTATATAAATTAACTTAATTATCAATATTAAAGTAGAGTAAATGTGACCCTTCTATCACTTTCTGAGTTCTGGACAAGTAGGCCAGGCGTCAGTGGGGAAGGAGGGCAGCCATTGTTTTATACGAGACCAGAGGCTCACACGGGAGCAAATTCAGCTCCTGTTAAATTTACTTGGACGTAGTGTTATGGAAACCAAAGGTGTACCATTGTCAACACGCTGTCTACAAATTCAAGTTAAGTGTCTATCCGAAACCCGTTTATCATTCATTTATGGCCATTAATGTCAGGATATAGGGTGACCCGGTTAGATCACGTGGAAGCCTCATACTAAAGGTAATTAAGCCAGGTCTTCATGTTCCATGTACAGTTTTCTCTGAAATACTTGTCATATATAGGATTCTGGCTTCACAGCTAGCGCACTTTTGACAGGTCAAGACGAGGAAGATTTTGTGCACCAGTTACTGGGTGATATGGAAGCTACCTCAAAGAGGATAATTTGGTGTCTACACCCTAGTTATACCTGGTGGACTAACCTGCTGTACTATAAGATAAGGAACCTCTTCAATGTATGTAGTTAATTTTGTAGTTTGATTGGCTGCATATATATATTAAATATAAACCCCCCCTAATGTGTAGAGGATCGATTTGTGAGATTATGAGATTATTGCAGAAATACAGTCCACTCATTATTATACAAATTGCTATCGAAGTATATAAATTAACGTAAATATAAATTCATATAAATTAAATAAATATAAATCTCACAGGTCGGTTCCCACAATACACTCTCATAACTGTAACACATGCAACAAGATGAACATAATATAACATGGTACTTATGCACACAAAACAATAATATGGCAAATTTATAATATATAACAAACAGGTGTGATTAATTTATAATTATGAATACATTAAAATAGTGAGAAATAAGGTAAATAGCTGGTTCATAACACAGCACAGAACAGAAATACAGAAACACATAAGATACAAGAACACACCCTATGGACCCCGACAAACGGAAGCCGTTACCACCCACTAAACTGAATAAAAGCAAGTACAAGAAGGCAGTTAAGAGGAAGTCTTCAACCACAAACATACATTCACCCACAACTAAACAGTACAATATAAGGGAACACGATTCAAATGAAAGTCCAGACACAAGACCTGACTTAACAACATACATTAAAAACAGACTGAACCCATCACACAACACACACCCAGAACAATCAGCACAAGCAAGGCGGGAGACATCTCTGAACCTCTCTATAAGACACACACACACACACACACACACACACACACACACACACACACACACACACACACACACACACACACACACACACACACACACACACACACACACACACACACACACACACACACACAGTAGGCCCACATAAACAGGAGGGGTCTATAAGCACAAAGGCAACAAATATAAATACAATAAAACTGCAGTCAACCAACACACAAACATCAAACTAAGCAACAAACGCTAAAAATGCACACAAGCAGAGACGCAGCTCCATCCCACAAGCCATTAACACCAATCAGGAAGCGGGTAATTGTTCATGTTCCGGATCAACCCACGGTAAAGTACGCACCTCCCTCTTTAAAGATTTCTCTCTTTCAAATCAAATGCAAATAAAGTCCTGCACGAACGCCGGTACCAGGGTAAACGACCCCCACCTCGGTCCTTTTGCATTGAGGCCCTCACAGGCGGGTACTGGCAAAGGAGCCACCACATCCCTCTCCGTCACTTCTACAACCACCGCCTCATCCACCCTACCCTCATCCTCAAATGTCTCCACAGGGTCCACAACACCAAGGGACTGCGACCTGTGTGGTGTGCAGTCCCTTGGTTATCCCTAAGCAGAAACTCAGCACCCTTCCTGAGTTTCTGTTTAAGTACAGTACCAACCATCTGCGACGTGTCCTGGAGGCGTCATGTGGGACACACACCCTCCATTGGTGAGGCAACCTGGGACTTCCAATGAGCTCAAACAGTACCCGCTCCATCAGGCAAAGGGAAAGAACGCCCCTCGCACAAGCTGAGGAACTAGTGAAACATTTTGATGTAGAAACTTAACCACCACTCGGCGGTCCTGAAGAAGCTGAACGCCCATCAAATTGAGAAACTTGACATGTAGCACATCCACCAACGCCAAACCAACAAATATATGGTCCAGCGGCAAGGAAAACTCCAAGGTACTCTCACTCTGCACCGGGCACCAATACAGTCCCGAACCAGCTACATGACCTCCACCATCGTAGCATGTGCATCAACTGAGGATCCGAAAATAAACACACCCGCCCCCTCTGGTGGCAGGGCGACCACTCTCAAAATTGTACTGCTTAGATATGTACTCGTATGTAGCTCCTACACTGAGCCACGTGACTAGCAGTAGTTATTAGAGACGGCAACAGCGAGGGTCGTCGTGGCTTATGTTGGTCGAAGCTCTTGACTCGCTTTTGCAAAGCTGAAATGTCAGCATCACCTTCTCTGTTATTTGACTCTTGCCGTTGTATCGAGGCCAAGCACTGGAGACAGTATGTCAGCGGTGAAGCCCTTCTATAGTTATGACGCAGAGCGTGAGTGTGAGTGTGTATGCTTAGAGTTATATAAGTATTTACAATTTCATTATATAACTTTTGTCTGAAATTTGAGGCAATTTGAGGTAATTTAAAGTTAGATAAAGTGGCCAATACCTGATATGTGTGGTGCTAAGTCTCGACATATAGAGACTAGAGGGACTCTTGGAGAAAATATTAGAGACTCTCACAAGTGCAGGGTGAGTGATCGAACACATATGTGCTATTATTCTTACAACACATGTCTGACTTTAATGTTGTGCATGTAAATTAATGTCCGAACATCCCCACTGAGCTCATGTGAACATCCCTTGAACACGTTAGTGAGAGGAAACCCATGTAGGGAAGCGTGTCATATATGGCAGTGTTGGGGCCATTACCAGGCCTCAGTGTCGTCTGGCAGCCATGTAGGGAAGCGTGTCATATATGGCAGTGTTGGGGCCATTACCAGGCCTCAGTGTCGTCTGCATGGCGAGTACTCTTGGCAACTTTGCATGTAAAGCTTCGAAGAGTAAAGACAATTCTCAAACAATGCACACAGGCATAAGGATAATGAACTAGTTACTGTAATGTTCATATGGTTGTTCTTCCATCCCGTCCTCCTAATAGAAAGTCGCATTTTGACGTATTCTCTACCTGAGACCAAAAATTGTCGTACTAAAATGATAGCGGTTCGCGAAATTGACATACTGTCCCGTTTTCTGTTTTGGGTCCTCTGGTAGGTTAGGATAAGGGCACATAAGTATGACAGTTTCATGACGTTGAGGAACCTTAGGAGGACGGGCTGTGCTGGCATTGATCCCACTTCCAGGAAACATATATCTGTCGTCTCAATTAAAGGGATACACAGTATTACTAACAACACATCCAAATCAAAACTCATGGAACCAATGCCCCTAATTCCCGTCCTAACTTGTTAAGTATGACATGACCAGTAATCTGGTGGAGTTAATTTTGATTCTGTGATGTTGCTGTAAGCATTTTATTATTGTGCATAACCACTGTGTGTAATTGGCCATATTGCATTGAGGGTATTGCACACAGAAAATAATTTTGAACAAGTACTCACTGCCCATCCTCTGAGCGAGTCACAAATAAGTTTGACCCAAAATGTGTCACATACTGAACCCAATAATCTTCAGCAGTTTACCTCTGTGACGACCAGGAATATATAATAAATTTAATTTGCCTGTCACGCACTCCAGAATCATCAAGCGGGAAGAGGTAAGGTTAAAATTACTGGCACATATTGCCTTTATAAAAAAAATGATTTTTTCAAAGATCTTTGGTAATACATAATTTTCAATAAAGTAAGAAATTGTCTAAAAAAAAGGCTGCAGCTAGGAAGACTATGTAGCACTATGTTGCTGGATATTCAAAAGGCGCTAAATATCATTGAGGGAGGCAGTTCGCGAGGTCAGAACATGTGGTGAGCAATAGCAAATGTATCGGATCCACCAAGGATTCTATTGAAGGACGAGAGACGCCACGGGGAACAAGGAAAGCAAGACATGTGGTCATACTGAAAACCAGGCCATCCTACAAGGAGAAACAGGACGATGTTCCAATAATTGCCCCATGACGTCAGCTTGTGTGGCCGATACGCAACCTAGCCAGATTAAATGATTGATTGATTGATGAAGATTAAGCCACGACAAGAGGAGGCACGGTCATAAGTAGCCCATAGGTGAAAAATGTTTGGAGCGAATGTGATATTTGGTCATATATCGTCTTGAAGTGTGTCTGGGTCCTTGTGACCTAGCCAGAGCCGTTTCCCACTACTTATAATGGTGGCATGAGTAAGGCCGAGGGGATAAGTCACTTTCATCCCTTCCACTGCACAACATGGCGGGGGTTGATCTCGGTTACTATCCGTAACCGGCGCGAAGAGACTGGGGAAGATATAAAGTACAATATAAGATTTATACATACCGAGAGTACACAAGGCTCACATCTGCTCCCTCTGGTCTTCGGTAAACACACACCGTCTTAGACCAGAAATCGTGGGCAACCCTCCCGGTGTGTGAGCCTCAGTACTGAGCAGGCAACACTCCCGGTGTGAGAGCCTCAGTACTGAGCAGGCAACCCTCCCGGTGTGTGAGCCTCAGTACTGAGCAGGCAACCCTCCCGGTGTGTGAGCCTCAGTACTGAGCAGGCAACACTCCCGGTGTGAGAGCCTCAGAACAGAGCGGGGAACCCTCCCGGTGTGTGTGAGCCTCAGTACTGAGCAGGCAACACTCCCGGTGTGAGAGCCTCAGTACTGAGCAGGCAACCCTCCCGGTGTGTGAGCCTCAGTACTGAGCAGGCAACACTCCCGGTGTAAGAGCCTCAGTACTGAGCAGGCAACCCTCCCGGTGTGTGAGACTCAGTACTGAGCAGGTAACCCTCCCGGTGTGTGAGCCTCAGTACTGAGCAGGCAACCCTCCAGGTGTGTGAGCCTCAGTACTGAGCAGGCAACCCTCCAGGTGTGTGAGCCTCAGTACTGAGCAGGCAACCCTCCAGGTGTGTGTGAGACTCAGTACTGAGCAGGCAACACTCCCGGTGTGTGTGAGCCTCAGTACTGAGCAGGCAACCCTCCAGGTGTGTGTGAGACTCAGTACTGAGCAGGCAACACTCCCGGTGTGTGTGAGCCTCAGTACTGAGCAGGCAACCCTCCCGGTGTGTGTGAGACTCAGTACTGAGCAGGCAACACTCCCGGTGTGTGAGCCTCAGTACTGAGCAGGCAACCCTCCAGGTGTGTGAGCCTCAGTACTGAGCAGGCAACCCTCCAGGTGTGTGTGAGACTCAGTACTGAGCAGGCAACACTCCCGGTGTGTGTGAGCCTCAGTACTGAGCAGGCAACCCTCCAGGTGTGTGTGAGACTCAGTACTGAGCAGGCAACCCTCCCGGTGTGTGTGAGACTCAGTACTGAGCAGGCAACCCTCCAGGTGTGTGAGCCTCAGTACTGAGCAGGCAACCCTCCAGGTGTGTGTGAGACTCAGTACTGAGCAGGCAACACTCCCGGTGTGTGTGAGCCTCAGTACTGAGCAGGCAACCCTCCAGGTGTGTGAGCCTCAGTACTGAGCAGGCAACCCTCCAGGTGTGTGTGAGACTCAGTACTGAGCAGGCAACACTCCCGGTGTATGTGAGCCTCAGTACTGAGCAGGCAACCCTCCCGGTGTGTGTGAGACTCAGTACTGAGCAGGCAACACTCCCGGTGTGTGTGAGCCTCAGTACTGAGCAGGCAACACTCCCGGTGTGTGTGAGCCTCAGTACTGAGCAGGCAACCCTCCCGGTGTGTGAGACTCAGTACTGAGCAGGCAACACTCCCGGTATGTGTGAGACTCAGTACTGAGCAGGCAACACTCCCGGTGTGTGTGAGACTCAGTACTGAGCAGGCAACCCTCCCGGTGTATGTGAGCCTCAGTACTGAGCAGGCAACCCTCCTGGTGTGTGTGAGCCTCAGTACTGAGCAGGCAACTCTGAGCAGTTCACGGAGCAGCGACTCACAGCACCACCACACAGCATATGGCCTGAGCATCACTTAATAATGTTGAAATACATAAGTAACTCCCATTATTTACCACCACTAGAGTCACAGGAGGATGAGACAGCAGTGAGGGTTAAGGTGGATAAGTTGCTCGCAGCACGAGGAACACCTCCACACCTAACAACCACAGTTTGGTGGGTCTACATGTCTGGAAACTGGGCCAAATCTACATATAGAAAACAAAGTTGAGGAATATTATTCGTATTCAGCATTTATTGAACTGAATTCTGATTTTATTAGCAATGTTGTGGCTAGAACTAGTAATGTACATAGTATATTGGGAGGCATTATGCTGTGGCCGCTGGCGTTGGCAACTGACCAACGTGAGGGAACTATGCTGTGGCCGCTGGCGTTGGCAACTGACCAACGTGAGGGAACTATGCTGTGGCCGCTGGCGTTGGCAACTGACCAACGTGAGGGAACTATGCTGTGGCCGCTGGCGTTGGCAACTGACCAACGTGAGGGAACTATGCTGTGGCCGCTGGCGTTGGCAACTGACCAACGTGAGGGAACTATGCTGTGGCCGCTGGCGTTGGCAACTGACCAACGTGTGGGAACTATGCTGTGGCCGCTGGCGTCGGCAACTGACCAACGTGAGGGAACTATGCTGTGGCCGCTGGCTTTGGCAACTGACCAACGTGAGGCAGCTATGCTGTGGCCGCTGGCGTCGGCAACTGACCAACGTGAGGGAACTATGCTGTGGCCGCTGGCTTTGGCAACTGACCAACGTGAGGCAGCTATGCTGTGGCCGCTGGCGTCGGCAACTGACCAACGTGAGGGAACTATGCTGTGGCCGCTGGCGTCGGCAACTGACCAACGTGAGGGAACTATGCTGTGGCCGCTGGCGTCGGCAACTGACCAACGTGTAGGAACTATGCTGTGGCCGCTGGCGTCGGCAACTGACCAACGTGTGGGAACTATGCTGTGGCCGCTGGCGTTGGCAACTGACCAACGTGAGGCAGCTATGCTGTGGCCGCTGGCGTTGGCAACTGACCAACGTGAGGGAACTATGCTGTGGCCGCTGGCGTTGGCAACTAACCAACGTGAGGCAGCTATGCTGTGGCCGCTGGCGTTGGCAACTGACCAACGTGTGGGAACTATGCTGTGGCCGCTGGCGTCGGCAACTGACCAACGTGTGGGAACTATGCTGTGCTTGGATTACAAGATTCCCACACCAACCACAACTGCTTACTGTCATTCGTTATGGTGCGTTAAAGTTTAGATGGTTTTATACAACGTGAATATACAGTTTACAAAAGACAAAAACAGTATCTTTAATTGTTCAAAGAAAATATATTGTTCATATATTACTGACACGAATGTTTGTTTCGTTAGTGCAGACTGCAGTGTGGAAACCTCCGCCCTTTTCCATGACTGTTACATCTAGAAAAGGCAGCTTCCCATCCTTTTCCGTCTCGTAAGTGAAACGCAGCACGGAACTCTGCTCAAATGCCTCCTTCAGCTTCTGCAGATGTCTGACATCAGGTACCTGTGTAAAAATGTCGTCAACATACCTGCAGTATATGGCCGGTTTCAAGTTCATGTCGACTAAGACTTTTTGCTCGATGGTACCCATGTAGAACTACACTAAGGAAACAAACATAGGAATGTGCCTAAATGCCAACAGCGACTGCCCTGACAGGTACAAGAGGAGTGTTGTTAACGCATACGTCGACCGTGCTCTCAGCCACAGCTCAGAATGGAAGCAAGTCGACGAAGAACTCTGTAGGGTAAGGCAGGTCCTAGTCAATAACGGCTTCTCCAATGGTTTCATCGAAGACATCATAAGAAGGAAAGTGAAAAGCCATGCAACCTCTGAAGAGACAACTAACACAACACCTATACCCCCTATTAGACTATTTTACAGGAACTTCTTTTCCACAGCTCATAAAACGGAGGAAAGGGTCCTGAAAGAAATTGTTAATATAAACGTTATCCCTACAGACAAAAATCAGAGGATACAACTGACGATTTACTATAAAACCAGAAAAACGGCCAGCCTACTCATGAGAAACTCTCCAGACACAAAACAGAACGCTTTAAAAGAGACTAATGTCGTCTATGCCTTCAAATGCCCACTTGGGGACTGTAAGCTCCAAAAAACCCAGTATATAGGCAAGACAACAACATCTCTTTCTAGGCGTTTAACGATGCATAAGCAACAGGGCTCCATTAAGGAACATATAATCTCTTCCCATAACCAAACCATCGCTAGAGAAATCCTAGTAAACAACACAGAAATCATCGATAGATACAGCGATAGCAGGCGGCTTGACGTTTGCGAGGCACTACACATCAAGAAGTCAACACCAGCAATCAACAGCCAATTATTGCACAACTATATTCTACCCACCTCAAGACTCCGCTCCAATATAGAAGCATCAAGAAATATGGACCAATAGGCTTTCTACAAACACTTCTATTCAATACCCTTTGTTTCTGTTCTGTCCTGTGTTGATACTTTTAATACCCTATTAATATCCCCTCCTGTTCTATCTTGTGTTAATGCCACATCATCCTTACCACCTCACTCAAATGCAGATATAAAATCAGAGATACGTTCTAATCAGTTGTGTATTTGTGAAGTCTTTGAAAATGTAATAAGTTTTACGAAACGCGCCCGTGTCCCGTCAGACTAGAAATAAAAATGAATTTTGGAGAAGTGATTTTTGATTTACCTCCAACAGTGAAGCGTAATGTACGAAAGATTGAGAAAATTCGTGTTAGAATTATTAATCTTACTTTTTCGGTCATATTTAATAATATATATATATATATATATATATATATATATATATATATATATATATTGTGACGATAATCTCCTTCAAGAGATTGAGCCTGCTCTTCCCTCCACAATTACGTCATAACAAACTATATAAAACTACTAGGGAAGAAATGTCCAACGACAACAACATCTCCAAGGTTTGCCAGAGCGCAAAACGTTGCAGCCAGAGACACCTGTTCAGACTCAAACCGCCAAACTACCTGTTGATCGCTACCGGCTCCGCTGATTGGTCGCCGGCCGGGCTGCAACTGCACTCCACCCCCCCATACTACTTGATGTCTGGGGTCGCCACGACCTCAGACCTCAGAATATTCTGTGCTTTCGCAGTTATCACTCCTCCCGGCTAGACGTTAGCGTGTACTGAGAGAGGTGGTAGCTTAAAGCCAATATTCCAGCACCTCCCTTTAATTTTGTGTTGCACTTCTTGTTATTTTATCTTAACGTAACTTTTCATTGTGTCATTTAATTATTCTTATTATTTTGATTGATTGATTTTATTATAAGAATTTATTTGTCCATTTTTTCATGTTTTGATTTATTTAACGTAATTAAAATTTCATTGTTAAAATTTACTTGTGTTTTGTGTGTCTTCTCCTTACCTTACCACAGACGAAGTTCCAGTTTTTCTATTTTTTTTTATAACTATGTGACGAGGCCATACCCCTAGCCTTAAACAGCCGAACACCAACGCGTTACCGTCACAAGTTATATGGGGGCCTGTCCTAGGAGCTTCACTCAGGTACTGGTGCCAAGTGGTAATTTATGGTAAGCGTATTTAACTTTGTTAACGTAGCTTTACTATTTTTCATATTCAATTTCATTTTTTATAAGGTGCGGTGTATTGTGCATTACGAGAGTAACATATGGTGAAGGTGAGACAACTTTGGATTACGTGGTGACTGTAGGCCGCAGTCATACTCTTAATTGGTCATCTCTCCCTCCTTGTTATTACTCGTGTTTACCATCTTTGTCCCTTGAATATTTCTCATTTCTGACAGATCATCATATTGGTACCCTGGTACTGTGGTCTGCCCCGGGTCAAGAGTACCCAATCTTCTGCAATCTGACTGTAGGAGGACAAAGAGGGCCATAGTTCCTCTAGCTCGAACTTTAGTTGCTGAATTGGGACCTCAGCAGCAGTTCTCGTCACCAGTTGACACCTCGCACCCCTACACGTCAGTCAGAGATGATGATACATACAACGGTAGGGAATTAGCTTACTTTTTCAGAGCACAAAAGTTCGCTAATTCTGTAAGTATCATATTAAATTCAGTAGGAAAAACTTGCTTTATGTCCTATAGAGACTTGGCAAGGTATGCCTACATCCTTGGACTACCAATTTTACTTTTGAGACAATTTACTGTTTCATTTGTTTTCGAAACTCTGTTTCATTTGTCAGTAGGATTTTCTTGCCCTTATCCTCTTACATGAGTACCGGGTACAAGATTTCCTGCGCCCTTGATTTAATTTAATCATTTAACATCTTTTACTTAACTTTAATTGTTAAAGATCTCACAGGATAGGTATCAGTTGCCACGTTGTCCTGTTCCTGACATTCACTATTGAATATCCGTGTACCTTTATTTGCTAATTTCACCATGTTTCGTCTCCAAGCTTTCCGTACAAATCCAGCAGGTGAAATAGGGACTTTAAGTCGTGCCAAGAGGACTGAATTACAAACTCTTGCACATGAGTATCAACTAGAAGTTCCCTACCAAGCCAACAAAAATGACCTACACAACCTGTTGCTGGATTACTATTTAGAGCAAGGTAAGATAGACTCTGAAACTCATGAAACTTACTATATTGCAGAGAAAACTGATTTGGCAACGCTGAAACTCAAACTAGAGCTGGCCAAGATTGAACGTGAGCAGCAAAGAGACGCCCGCGAACAACAAGAACGAGCTGCTGCCTTTCGAAGGGAAGAACAAGAACGTGACCTCGCCCTCCAGGAACGTGAGGTTGCAATGCTCCAGGAGCGGGAACGCATACAGCTTGAAACACTCCGTGAACGTGAACGAGTACAGCTTGAAACCAAACAACGCGAGTTGGAGATGCAACGCGAACATGACAAGCAACAAGCGACTCTGGCTCTAGAGTGTCGTCAACGCGAAATCGCCTTGGAAACTTCACACTTCACTCAACGCCAGCAAGCTACTGCCAATCTTCCCGTCAGTTTTAATATATCACATGCAAGTAAGTTAATGCCATCCTTTGTAGAAGCAGAAGTTGATGTGTTTTTCACCACCTTTGAAACCCTTGCTAATCAACTCAGTTGGCCTGTCGACCAATGGGCCACACTTCTCAGAGTCCATCTTACAGGTAGAGCTGCAGTCACACTCAGTACTCTGGCGTCTGAGAATGACTACCACACTCTGAAACAAGCAGTGTTGGACGCCTACCTACTTTCCACCGAAAGTTATAGAAGGAAATTCCGTGACCACCTGAAGGCAAGTACCACTACCTTCCTTGAGTTTGCTAACACGAAACGGAGGTATTTCCTGAAATGGCTGGAAGCAGCACATGTCTCTACTTTTACAGAACTCGTCAACCTGATGCTTGTTGAAGAATTCTTGAGACGTGTGCCGCCTCCTGTCCGCCTCTACTTAGCAGATAAAGAAGAAACCGACTACCTGAAGTGTGCTAAGTCGGCTGACACTTACAGCCTCATCCACCGGCTGACACCCGAACCATCCTCCAGTAAGAAGTCGTGGTACAGTTACGAGAAGATGAGCCCCGATCAAGCTGGTTCACAACTGTACTGCAAGTATTGTAGACTCTATGGACATACCATAGACAAGTGTGGTAAGTCTCAATACAAGGGAACCACTGACCAACAAAGACCCAAACCAACTCCTCCTAAGTCCGGTAAGCCTGTGATGAATGTTGGTGTTAATGTTAATGATCTTTCTCTTTTCAGTAACCACCTGTATACTGGAACTGTCTCTGCCAACGGTTCAAATCCGGAGGGACGTTTCAAATTGAAGATCTTGAGGGACACAGCGGCTCTACAATCGATCATCTTGAAGTCGGCTGTGCCCAACATCGTCTACACCGGAGAAACTGTCTTCATCACTGACCTCACTGCTACCACTCCATACCCTCTCGCCAGAGTCCACCTGGATTGTCCCTACGTGAACGGGGAAGTCCAAGTCGCCGTCAGGGAAAAGCCTTTTCCCATGCCTGGAGTGCAACTTCTCCTAGGCAACGACTTGGCAGAAGACCTGCAACCGACCAACCTGATCGTCATGGACAAACCCCAGGTGTGTAACTCTGTGCCACTAAACCCTATTCTAGAGTATGTTCCAGCAGAGGTTCAAGAGAGTGATGAAGTTTCTCCTCCGGTTCTCGTGACCACCCGTGCACAAGCCGCACGTCCACAGCCAGCTGACTCTACTGCTACCGCTGTCCCTCAAGACCCTCAGAAACTACCCCCGCATCTGACCAAGTTGGAGTTCCGTAAGTTGCAGAGGGAAGATCTTACTTTAACACCATTGTTTTTCCAGGCTGAGACTCAACCCGACAGTTTTCCTGGGTTCTTCCTAGAGAACGACTTACTCTACCGCAGATATAGACCCAGTAAACTGAAGGAGGAGGACGATTGGGCCAACATCGAACAACTTGTGATTCCTACCAGCCTGCGGCCCACTATTCTACACCTGGCCCACGGAGCATTCTCCCACTACGGCTTCAACAAGACTTACCATGGGATTCGTCAAGACTACTACTGGCCAGGTATGGTAAATAACGTAAAACAGTACGTAAAACAGTGTCATACATGTCAGATGGCAGGCAAACCGAACATCTCCATTCCCAGAGCGCCACTGATTCCCATACAGGTGCCTGCGGAACCTTTCCACAGACTCATAATAGACTGTGTCGGTCCTTTACCTCGGACCAGTTCAGGTAACGCCTACATCCTAACCATCCTGTGTCCTACCACCAGATTTCCCATAGCAGTTCCAGTGAAGAACATCACGGCTGCTACGGTTATAAAACATCTATTGAAGATCTTCACTCAATACGGATTTCCCAGGGAGATTCAAAGTGACTGTGGTACCAACTTCACCAGTGATCTCTTCAAAAGGATACTGGAGGAGTTCAACATCAAACAGGTATTGTCCAGCCCCTATCATCCTGCTTCACAGGGTTCTCTTGAACGTAGTCATCAGACCATCAAAGCACTCTTGAAAAAGTTTTGTAGTGAAACCTCGAAGGATTGGGATAAGCAGATTGACCTAATAATGTGTATTTTCAGAAGTCTCCCCAATGAGTCCCTAGGAGTATCTCCTTATGAGATGCTCTACGGCCGTAAGTGCCGTACTCCCCTTAAGGCTTTCAAAGACTCTCTCCGAGATGCCACCTTCAGTGAGCATCAGAATGTGCCCCAGTTTCTGCAAAACCTTCAACACATTCTAGAGAGGGTCCACCGTTTTGCCCATAATAATCTATTGAAAGCCCAGGTGAGAATGAAGACTCATTACGACCAGACCAGCAAAGTAAGAAAATTCAAGCCGGGAGACTTCGTCCTTGCCTATTTCCCTATCCCAGGTTCACCTTTACAAAACAGGTTTTCAGGACCCTACTGCGTCAAAGAGTGCAGGAATAATAACAACTACGTAATAGAGACTCCAGATAGGCGGCGGAAGACCCAGCTGTGCCACGTCAACCTCCTGAAGCAATATAATGGTACTCCTCCCACTGTCCTGACTAATTATTCCACCTTCACAGAACCCTACATCCACAGTGAGACCATCCCAGCTTCTCCTCCCGAAAGCACTGACAAGGAGTCAGCGCTTTCTAATTCCAAAATCCTTAATGATCTTCCCAAATGCTTTCAGGATAATAATCGTGCTCCTTTGCCCTCTTCTAATTCCACCCTCACCTCGTCAGATAAGCCCTTCATCCTCCATGTCGACGCCAATGGTACCGACGATGGTGGTGTCGTGATGCAGCAACGAGGCGAGAAGAATACACCTGTCAGCGACTACTGCTACAAGGAACTACGGAACAATTGGCAAGGAGCTACTCTTCCTCATCCTGAAGCTTCAGCACTTCACTCCACACCTGAAAAGTGCTCGGTCCACCATCAATACGGACCACACCACCCTACACCACCTGCAGCACGCCCACTTCCCATCGCAACGTCTTCTACTATGGGCTTGCTACCTGCAGAAATTCAACCTGGAGACACGCTATACCAAGAGTCTGACAACATCTTAGCCCATGATCTCTCCAGAGTTTATGAAGTAGAAGCGACTCCATCCATTACTCCACCACATAACGACGTACTTCTTCCAGAACCGCAGGCTTCGGGGGAGAGTTGTGACGATAATCTCCTTCAAGAGATTGAGCCTGCTCTTCCCTCCACAATTACGTCGTAACAAACTATATAAAACTACTAGGGAAGAAATGTCCAACGACAACAACATCTCCAAGGTTTGCCAGAGCGCAAAACGTTGCAGCCAGAGACACCTGTTCAGACTCAAACCGCCAAACTACCTGTTGATCGCTACCGGCTCCGCTGATTGGTCGCCGGCCGGGCTGCAACTGCACTCCACCCCCCCATACTACTTGATGTCTGGGGTCGCCACGACCTCAGACCTCAGAATATTCTGTGCTTTCGCAGTTATCACTCCTCCCGGCTAGACGTTAGCGTGTACTGAGAGAGGTGGTAGCTTAAAGCCAATATTCCAGCACCTCCCTTTAATTTTGTGTTGCACTTCTTGTTATTTTATCTTAACGTAACTTTTCATTGTGTCATTTAATTATTCTTATTATTTTGATTGATTGATTTTATTATAAGAATTTGTTTGTCCATTTTTTCATGTTTTGATTTATTTAACGTAATTAAAATTTCATTGTTAAAATTTACTTGTGTTTTGTGTGTCTTCTCCTTACCTTACCACAGACGAAGTTCCAGTTTTTCTATTTTTTTTTATAACTATGTGACGAGGCCATACCCCTAGCCTTAAACAGCCGAACACCAACGCGTTACCGTCACAATATATATATATATATATATATATATATATATATATATATATATATATATATATGAATATATATTAAGAACTCCTAGACCCGGCCAGGATTCGAACCTATGCCGTCCAGGATCACCCCTAAACGTACACAGTACCGTGACCACCGCACCAATGATCGTCTAAGACGATCACTGTTGCGGTGGTCACGGTACTGTGTACGGTTAGGGGTGATCCTGGACGGCATAGGTTCGAATCCTGGCTGGGTTAAAGAGTTCTTATTGATCTATGGCTTGCGCGTTCATGCAACTTTCTCACACATGAATAAATCTCTCTCTCTCTCTCTCTCTCTCTCTCTCTCTCTCTCTCTCTCTCTCTCTCTCTCTCTCTCTCTCTCTCTCTCTCTCTCTCTCTCTCTCTCTCTCTCTCTCTCTCTCTCTTTCTCTCTCTCTCTATATATATATATATGTATATATATCAAAAACTTTAAATGGGTGAGATGCCGAGCTTGCTTGAACGTTGAAGTTTCGGCTACTAATCTTACTAAGTGAGCCAATTTTGGTAAGCAGAACTGACGCTGTGGGATGAACCAAACGTCGAGTTAAGGGGCTTAAATGAATGCTCATATGAGTCTCTAGGAGGATCCATACAACTGTGGCGCTTCTTCATGGTGGTACGACGCTAGATGGAACAGCTAGTGTTGATTTCTCTAGGTTACGAATCTACAAAACTGTGTTGAAGTTAATGTTCTCAGGCTGCCAATAGGCAATCCAAGTTATAATATAAAATAAATACAAAAGAACATGATAAAGTAAATTGCATGGTCAATTAGACAACATGATACATTAAATAACATGATACAATAGATAACATGATGCACTGGTACACATGATATAATGGTTATTAGTTGCTAGAAAGAATCATATTTAATAGAGGCTTTTTGTTTTGATGAGTTAATGAGACGCCAGCACGAGATGAATATGATGCAGACACCATTACCATTTATGATCAGAGTACATTTGTATTCATCTGGAGTTGGGACATCTGTTGCTGTGATGATTACACTCGAGCTCCATTTATATATTTCCACTCTACTTTTGAGGTTTTATCTGTTCTTGAGAGTATGTTGAGTCTCGGTTCACTACATATTTCCAAAGAATATGTTCTCACTTTGGTCATAGTTCAGGTCACTGATGTAATGACGTCTCCCAGATCGAAGGTGAGTTGGACAGCTTCCGATATTGGGAAGAGCAGCAGAGATGGACTTAAGTGATGATAAAGGCTGATCACCACCTCCCGAGTTGCCTGGTCATCAGACAAGACGCCTCCGGGCCACAGTTTCTGGCCTTAATAAACTGTAAACCATCCACCTGCCGCCAGGTCTTGACCACCTCTCAGTGTCTCTCGCCTTACTTCACGCTGCTCACAGCATGACAGCCTTTGTCGGCCTGCCATTCTATGATCTCTTGCCTGCCTTATTGCAACCAATTGTTATTCTCTCTCACTAACACTACTTTGTGTCTAAGGTATGCTCGTGGTACGTGTCTAAGAGGAAGACGACGATAACCTGAGCTCAAGGACGATTACTTTGTGTCTAAGGTATGCTAGTGGCACGAGTCTGAGAGGAAGACGACGATAACCTGAGCTCAAGGACGACTACTTTGTGTCTAAGGTATGCTCGTGGCACGAGTCTGAGAGGAGGACGACAATAACCTGAGCTCAAGGACGACTACTTTGAGTCTAAGGTATGCTCGTGGCACGAGTCTGAGAGGAGGACGACAATAACCTGAGCTCAAGGACGACTACTTTGAGTCTAAGGTATGCTCGTGGCACGAGTCTGAGAGGAGGACGACGATAACCTGAGCTCAAGGACGACTACTTTGAGTCTAAGGTATGCTCGTGGCACGAGTCTGAGAGGAGGACGACAATAACCTGAGCTCAAGGACGACTACTTTGAGTCTAAGGTATGCTCGTGGCACGAGTCTGAGAGGAGGACGACAATAACCTGAGCTCAAGGACGACTACTTTGAGTCTAAGGTATGCTCGTGGCACGAGTCTGAGAGGAAGACGACGATAACCTGAGCTCAAGGACGTAACTTGATCAGTCTTCCTGGAGTGACTACTAGATGAGCACCTCCCACCACATCGGACTCCTGGTTCAGAATGACGCTGGGACACTCACACTTGGCTTGGCCGGCCTACGTCCAAGCATCGACTTATGCCTAATCTAACAGGGAACGAGTAAGTAAAAATGCTTAGCCAATCACAGATCGTCATACATGACAGCTAGTGATGAGTCGAAACTGGCCGAGACGGTTGAGGGAGGGGGGACCTGATCGATCAGGGCCAGGCGAGCCTTGCTCTGGCCTCACCTTAACACTTTACTCTGCCTCCTCGCACTTATTCTGGCTCCAGAATAATGAATTCTCATGACGACTTGCAAAATATCTCGTGGCAGCTCACTCCTTCATTACGCTTGTAACATCCATTGTAATGCCATTCGACTGCTCCATCTCATAGCCTATCCAGGGATAACCCACAAGACTATCCAAAGATATCCCACAAGACTATCAAGGAATATCCCACAAGATTGTCCAGGGATATTCCACAAGACTATCCAGGGATAACCCACAAGACTATCCAAAGATATCCCACAAGACTATCAAGGAATATCCCACAAGATTGTCCAGGGATATTCCACAAGACTATCCAGGGATATCCCACAAGACTATCCAGGGATATTCCACAACACTATCCAGGGATATCCCACAAGACTATCCAGGGATATTCCACAACACTATCCAGGGATATCCCACAATACTAACCAGGGATATCCCACAATACTATCCAGGGATATCCCACAATACTATCCAGGGATATCCCACAAGACTATCCAGGAATATCCCACAAGACTATCCAGGGATATCCCACAAGACTATCCAGGAATATCCCACAAGACTATCCAGGAATATCCCACAAGACTATCCAGGAATATCCCACAAGACTATCCAGGAATATCCCACAAGACTATCCAGGAATATCCCACAAGTCCAGTGTGTTGTGACCTGCTAGCACACTTTGGACGTGACACGAGTCCAGTGTGTTGTGACATGCCAGCACACTTTGGACGTGACACGAGTCCAGTGTGTTGTGACATGCTAGCACACTTTGGACGTGACACGAGTCCAGTGTGTTGTGACATGCCAGCACACTTTGGACGTGACACGAGTCCAGTGTGTTGTGACATGCCAGCACACTTTGGACGTGACACGAGTCCAGTGTGTTGTGACATGCCAACACACTTTGGACGTGACACGAGTCCAGTGTGTGATGACATGCCAGCACACTTTGGACGTGACACGAGTCCAGTGTGTGATGACATGCCAGCACACTTTGGACATGACAAGAGTGTGATAATGATGCATTCGTAGGTTAGGTACAGACAGTTTAGTACAAGAGTTTAGTGACGTTGGTAAAGTAGTGATTTTAAAGTAAAATCGAAGTCGGTAAAGTAAAGTTGGTACTGACGTTGGTAAAGCATCTCACCAGACAAACAAGAAAGCTACATAAAAACACATTAAAAATAGGTATGGATATCCAGAACAACAATTTATCATAATATCGAGAACAGTTAACAAAAATATTATAAAAAAACAAGAATTTATGAAGAGCGAATATCCCAGCTGGCAAAAACAAACTCCAAATGGTTCTCTCAGACATTCCAAACAAAAACTTGTGAGATGACTGGTCGTTAGAGAAATGATCTGGGTCAAGTAACGTTTAGTATCAAAGAAATGAGAGGTACTCTAATAAAGTACTTCAACACTTTGTTTGATAGAAAAGAACTTAGTATTTGGCCAATGAAAACAATCCACAGGGGCTGTGAGGCGACACGAACCCACGACCACGGCATTGCCAGCCGCATACTCTACCACTCTACCACCGTGGTTTTACCAAATGTCTTAAAACAAAATTTCTACTGAAATCACAGGCAGTCTGGGGGGCCCTTCCTGAAAGAACGTTTCCCATCGCCCGAGTGCTTGAAGGTCTTGAGTAAATCTTGGACTGGCTTCAGGAGGAGCCTCTAAACTTACTTTGATTACAGTAGAAATCAGTAGAAAAATTATTAGCAAGATGCGGTGGTACAGTGGTAGAGTATCGGGCTTAATCGCATACACGCATCGACTCACGCAAACGCGGACGCGAACTCCTCTCACAATCACCCATACACTAGGGAGTCCTGTTTAACTCCTTCCACAATCACCCATACACTAGGGGGTCCTGTTTAACTCCTCCCACAATCACCCATACACTAGGGGGTCCTGTTTAACTCCTCCCACAATCACCCATACACTAGGCGGGTCCTGTTTAACTCCTCCCACGCTCACCCATATTCTAGGGGGGTCCTGTTTAACTCCTCACACAATCACCCATACACTAGGCGGGTCCTGTTTAACTCCTCCCACAATCACCCATACACTAGGCGGGTCCTGTTTAACTCCTCCCACGCTCACCCATATTCTAGGGGGGTCCTGTTTAACTCCTCCCACAATCACCCATACACTAGGCGGGTCCTGTTTAACTCCTCCCACAATCACCCATACACTAGGCGGGTCCTGTTTAACTCCTCCCACGCTCACCCATATTCTAGGGGGGTCCTGTTTAACTCCTCCCACAATCACCCATATACTAGGGGGTCCTGTTTAACTCCTCCCACAATCACCCATACACTAGGCGGGTCCTGTTTAACTCCTCCCACGCTCACCCATATTCTAGGGGGGTCCTGTTTAACTCCTCCCACGCTCACCCATATACTAGGGGGTCCTGTTTAACTGCTCCCTCGCTCACCCATATATTAGGGGGTCCTGTTTAACTGCTCCCTCGCTCACCCATATATTAGGGGGTCCAGTTTAACCCTTCCCACTCACCCATATACCAATCCCACCTATTCCAGGAACCTGTTACTTGTGTTGTGGTAGCGGACAACCTATTCTGATCAACGACAATATTTCCAAACATTTCCTTTACAATATTATTTCTAAATTTACATATCTTCCGCCTGTCATCTATATAGAGGGTCCTGTGACCCATTCCCAACCTGTCCTCTTAAAAATAAAGTCGCTTCTGGCCGTTTACCCGTATGGCCGAAAGTGGACATAATTTAAAAATAAAAAAAATGTAAATTAATTTGAGATTTTTTTTCAACAACAGTAAGTTAAGGGTCCTCTGATAGGTTAGGTGGGCAGGAAACTCTCATGAAGTTTCAAAACGTTATGAAAAACGTTAATTGAAAGTTTCCTCTCCTAACCTTTCCGAGTAGGCCGGACGACTCAAACAGAAAACGGAACAGTATGTCACTTTCGTGAACCGATTTCATTTCAAATTATGTCCACTTTTGGCCATAGCGCGAATACGAGCCAAAGGCGACTTTATTTTTAAGAGGACGGGTTGTATTCCCACAGATTCATGTTTCTTTATCACCCTTGATTAATTTATTTTGTCTAGGACAGAGAGCCAGTGTATATATACTCTCTTTCAGCAAATATCGAGGTCTTCCCCAAATAGAACTACTGAGCCTCCCCAGGATGCAACCCCACAACAGTTGACTAACTGCCGTGTGCCTATTTGCTACTTGGTGAATAGAAACATAAGATGAAAGGAAACGTGCTCGGCCATTTCTGCCGGACATGGGATCCACGATTGTTAGCCGACAACGAAGCCCATTGCACAATGACCCCCATAACCGACTTGAAAAAGGCAGCGACATACCAGTGACAGTGTCCCCCCGAGAGTGACAGTGACAGTGTCCCCCGGAGAGTGACAGTGGCAGTGTCCCCCGGAGAGTGACAGTGGCAGTGTCCCCCGGAGAGTGACAGTGGCAGTGTCCCCCGGAGAGTGACAGTGGCAGTGTCCCCCGGAGAGTGACAGTGACAGTGTCCCCCGGAGAGTGACAGTGGCAGTGTCCCCCGGAGAGTGACAGTGGCAGTGTCCCCCGGAGAGTGACAGTGGCAGTGTCCCCCGGAGAGTGACAGTGGCAGTGTCCCCCGGAGAGTGACAGTGGCAGTGTCCCCCGGAGAGTGACAGTGACAGTGTCCCCCGGAGAGTGACAGTGGCAGTGTCCCCCGGAGAGTGACAGTGGCAGTGTCCCCCGGAGAGTGACAGTGACAGTGTCCCCCGGAGAGTGACAGTGGCAGTGTCCCCCGGAGAGTGACAGTGGCAGTGTCCCCCGGAGAGTGACAGTGGCAGTGTCCCCCGGAGAGTGACAGTGGCAGTGTCCCCCGGAGAGTGACAGTGTCCCCCGGAGAGTGACAGTGGCAGTGTCCCCCGGAGAGTGACAGTGTCCCCCTAGAGAGTAACGGTGTCCCCCGGATAGTGACAGTGACAGTGTCCCCCGGAGAGTGACGGTGTCCCCCGGAGAGTGACGCTGTCCCCCGGAGAGTGACTGTGACAGTGTCCCCCGGAGAGTGACAGTGACAGTGTCCCCCGGAGAGTGACAGTGACAGTGTCCCCGGAGAGTGACAGTGTCCCCGGAGAGTGAAAGGGACAGTGTCCCCGGAGAGTGACAGTGACGATGTCCCCCGGAGAGTGACGGTGACAGTGTCCCCCGGAGAGTGACAGTGTCTCCCGGAGAGTGACAGTGACGGTGTCCCCCGGAGAGTGACAGTGACAGTGTCACCCAGAGAGTGACAGTGTCCCCCAAAGAGTGGCAGTGACGGTGTCCCACGGAGAGTGACAATGTCCCCCAGAGAGTGACAGTGACGGTGTCCCCCGGAGTGTGACAGTGACAGTGTCCCCCGGAGTGTGACAGTGTCCCACGGAGAGTGACAGTGACCGTGTCCCCCGGAGAGTGACAGTGACGGTGTTCCTCGGAGAGTGACAGTGTCCCCCGGAGAGTGACAGTGACGGTGTCCCCCGGAGAGTGACAGTGATTGTGTCCCCCGGAGAGTGACAGTGACGGTGTCCCCCGGAGAGTGATAGGGACAGTGTCCTCGGAGAGTGACAGTGACAGTGTCCCCCAGAAAGTAACGGTGTCCCCTGGAGAGTGACAGTGACAGTGTCCTCCGGACAGTGGCAGTGTCACCCCGGAGAGTGACAGTGTCCCCCGGAGAGTGACATTTTCCCCCGGAGAGTGACGGTGTCCCCCGGACACCAGGTTACTACACCACACCACTATACCAGGGTACTACACTATAACAGGTTACTACACCACACCACTACACCAGGCTACTACACCACACTTCTATACCAGGTTACAACACCTCACCACTATACCAGGGTACTACACCACACCACTATACCAGGGTACCACACCAAGCCACTACTCCAGGCTACTACACCACACCACTATACCAGGTCACTACACCACACCACTATACCAGGGTACTACACCACACCACTATACCAGGGTACCACACCACACCACTACACCAGCCTACTACACCACACCATTATACCAGGCTACTACACACCACTATACCAGGCTACTGCACACCACTACACCAAGCTACTACACCACACCACTACACCAGGGTAGTACACCACGCCACTAAACCAGGCTACTACACCATGCCACTACACCACGCCACTATACCAGGCTACTACACCACACCACTATACCAGGCTACACCACACCACTACACCAGGGTACTACACCACACCACTATACCAGGCTACTACAGCATACCACTACCAGGGAACGACACCACACCACTATACCAGGTTACAACACCTCACCACTATACCAGGGTACTACACCACACCACTATACCAGGGTACACCACACCACTACACCAGGTTACAACACCTCACCACTATACCAGGGTACTACACCACACCACTACCAGGGAACGACACCACACCACTATACCAGGTTACTACACCACACCACTATACCAGGCTGCACCACACCACTGTACCAGGGTACTACACCACACCACTATACCCGGCTACTACACCACACCACTACACCAGGCTACTACACCATGCCACTACACCAGGCTACTACACCACACCACTATACCAGGCTACTACACCACACCACTATACCAGGCTACTACACCATGCCACTACACCAGGCTACTACACCACACCACTATACCAGGCTACTACACCATACCACTATACCAGGCTACTACATCACACCACTATACCAGGCTACTACACCACACCACTATACCAGGGTACTACACCACACCACTACACCACACCACTACACCAGGGTACTACACTACACCAGGCTACTACACTACACCAGGCTACTACATCACACCACTATACCAGGGTACTACACTACACCAGGCTACTACACTACACCAGGCTACTACATCACACCACTATACCAGGGTACTACACTACACCAGGCTACTACACTACACCAGGCTACTACATCACACCACTATACCAGGGTACTACACTATACCAGGTTACTACACCACACCACTATACCAGGGTACTACACTATAACAGGCTACTACACCACACCACTATACACACACACACACAGAATGACAAGTGGAATGACAAGGACAAAGCAGCAGTGAATTAAGTACTAAAGGCACTAGACATGGAAGGGGCTGAGCATAGCATTGAGAAGGTTTTCAGGCTAGGCCGGTACAACAAAGACCGAGACCGAATGATAAAGAAAGTGTTTGCAAACGAGAACACAAAGGAGAAGATCCTATCAAGGAAGAGCTCCCTGAAAAACGTGGGAAAATTAAAAAATGTATTCCTCCAGAGAGACATGACAAGGGAGGAGAGAGCCGTGGCGGCAGAAGCAAGGAAGAGGCGCAGGGCGAGAGGGGAAAACCAGGAAGTCACAGCTCCCAACACAACACCCCCAGAGGCGAGGGGGGAACCCACAACCAGCTACCCAGTAACACCAGAAGGGAGGACAACCCCGCCTCCCTCCTCTGCATAGAAAACCCCCCTACCCCAAACCCTCCCTGCCCCCACTCAAATGTTCAGCCAAATCTCCCTCCTCCCACACCCAATCCCCACCCTTCTACCCCTCCCCTCCTCCCGAATCCTCCCTCCCCCCCTTTCCTTCCCGTCCTCCCTCCCCTTTCACCCCATACCCTCTCTGTCCCTACCCCTTCACTGGATCCCCCGCCCCTCATCCCAGTATCCTCTGAGACCCTGTTATCCACCTCACAGGTCCTCACACCCATGGAACAGCCTCCCCCACCAGCAGAACACTCACCAAGGAGGCGATTTGAGAAGGGACAGAAGAAAGTGAGCCTCAAAGCGATGTACACTAACATAGATGGAATTACAAATAAAGCAAATGAGCTTGGAGAACTGGTACTAGAGGAAAACCCAGACATAATAGCCCTCACAGAAACAAAGATCACGAAAACGATAACAAATGCAGTGTTCCCACAGGACTATTATGTTGTGAGGAAAGAGAGGGAAGGAAGAGGTGGGGGTGGTGTAGCTCTGCTGGTAAGAAAAGGCTGGGATTTTGAGGAGATGGATATTCAGGGATGTGAAGGTTTCAGTGACTACATAGCAGGTACTGTAACAAATGGAGGGAAAAAAATTATAGTCGCAGTCATATATAATCCACCACCAAATGACAGAAGACCTAGACAGGAATATGATAGAAACAACATGGCCACCATTAACATAATAGAAAGAGCAGCTTCTGTTGCTAGCAGGAATGTATCTGGACTACTAATTATGGGAGACTTCAACCATGGGAAGATAGATTGGAAGAACAGAGACCCGCATGGAGGACCAGAAACATGGAGAGCTAAGCTGCTGGACGTGGCAACAAGAAACTTTCTAAGCCAGCACACCAAAGAACCAACAAGAATGAGAGGAGAAGATGAACCAGCATTGCTTGATTTGATATTTACCCTAAATGAATGGGATATAAGGGAAGTTAAGATGGAAGCTCCCTTGGGAATGAGTGACCACAGTGTATTGAACTTTGAGTACCTGGTAGAACTAGGACTTATCTCCCCCCAAAAAGAACTAGGAATCAAAAGGCTGGCATACCGAAAGGGGAATTATGAACAGATGAGAAGTTTCCTAAGTGAAATACCTTGGGACACAGACCTCAGAGACAAGTCTGTACAGGGAATGATGGACTATGTTACCCAAAAGTGTCAGAGAGGCAGTAAACAGGTTCATCCCGGCCCAAAGGGAAAAATCCGAGAAGCAACAGAAGAATCCATGGTATAATAGGGCATGTATGGAAGCGAAGAAACTGAACAAAAAGGCGTGGAGGAACTTCCGGAATAACAGAACACCAGAAAGCAGAGAGAGATACCAGAGAACCAGGAATGAGTACGTCAGGGTGAGAAGAGAAGCAGAGAAAAATTTTGAAAATGATATAGCAAACAAAGCCAAGACCGAACCAAAGCTACTCCACAGTCACATCAGAAGGAAAATAACAGTGAAAGAACAGGTATTGAAACTTAGAACAGGCGAGGACAGTTATACAGAGAATGACAGAGAGGTGTGTGAGGAACTCAACAAGAGGTTCCAGGAGGTCTTCACAATAGAACAGGGTGAGGTCACTGTGCTGGGAGAAAGGGAGGTAAACCAGGCGGCCTTGGAGGAGTTCGAAATTACGAGAGAGGAGGTCAAGAGACACCTGCTGGATCTGGATGTTAGAAAGGCTGTTGGTCCAGATAGAATCTCACCATGGGTACTGAAAGAGTGTGCAGAGGCACTTTGCTTGCCACTCTCCATAGTGTATAGTAAGTCACTAGAGACGGGAGACCTACCAGAAATATGGAAGACGGCGAATGTGGTCCCAATATACAAAAAGGGCGACAGACAAGAGGCACTGAACTACAGGCCAGTGTCCTTGACTTGTATACCATGCAAGGTGATGGAGAAGATCGTGAGAAAAAACCTGGTAACACATCTGGAGAGAAGGGACTTCGTGACAAATCGCCAACATGGATTCAGGGAGGGTAAATCTTGCCTTACAGGCTTGATGGAATTCTACGATCAGGTGACACAGATTAAGCAAGAAAGAGAGGGCTGGGCGGACTGCATTTTCTTGGATTGTCGGAAAGCCTTTGACACAGTACCGCATAAGAGGCTGGTACATAAGCTGGAGAGACAGGCAGGTGTAGCTGGTAAGGTGCTCCAGTGGATAAGGGAGTATCTAAGCAATAGGAAGCAGAGAGTTACGGTGAGGGGTGAGACCTCCGATTGGCGTGAAGTCACCAGTGGAGTCCCACAGGGCTCTGTACTTGGTCCTATCTTGTTTCTGATATATGTAAATGATCTCCCGGAGGGTATCGATTCATTTCTCTCAATGTTTGCGGACGATGCGAAAATTATGAGAAGGATTAAAACAGAAGAGGACTGTTTGAGGCTTCAAGAAGACCTAGACATGCTGAAGGAATGGTCGAACAAATGGTTGTTAGAGTTTAACCCAACCAAATGTAATGTAATGAAGATAGGTGTAGGGAGCAGGAGGCCAGATACAAGGTATCATCTGGGAGAGGAAATTCTTCAGGAGTCAGAGAAGGAAAAAGACTTGGGGGTTGATATCACGCCAGACCTGTCTCCTGCAGCACATATCAAGCGGATAACATCAGCGGCATATGCCAGGCTGGCCAACATACGAACGGCATTCAGAAACTTGTGTAAAGAATCATTCAGAACTTTGTATACCACATATGTCAGGCCAATCCTGGAGTATGCAGCCCCAGCATAGAGTCCATATCTAGTCAAGGCTAAGACTAAACTGGAAAAGGTTCAAAGGTTTGCCACCAGACTAGTACCCGAGCTGAGAGGTATGAGCTACGAGGAGAGACTACGGGAATTAAACCTCACTTCGCTGGAAGACAGAAGAGTTAGGGGGGACATGATCACCACATTCAAGATTCTGAAGGGGATTGATAGGGTAGATAAAGACAGTCTATTTAACACAAGGGGAACACGCACAAGGGGACACAGGTGGAAACTGAGTGCCCAAATGAGCCACAGAGATATTAGAAAGAACTTTTTTAGTGTCAGAGTGGTTGACAAATGGAATGCATTAGGAAGTGATGTGGTGGAGGCTGACTCCATACACAGTTTCAAGTGTAGATATGACAGAGCCCGATAGGCTCAGGAATCTGTACACCTGTTGATTGACGGTTGAGAGGCGGGACCAAAGAGCCAGAGCTTAACCCCCGCAAACACAACTAGGTGAGTACAACTAGGTGAGGTGAGTACACACACACACACACACACACACACACACACACACACACACACACACACACACACACACACACACACACACACACACACACACACACACACACACACACAGAGCCAGCCGCATGGGAGGGTCGCTAGGGTCACGCTCTACAATAAACGCCAATATTTTTGGGTTAATTAAGGCTACAGTGACAAATCACAGATCATGAGGTATCACAAAGTGTATAACCTCCGCTTATAAGAAAGAAAAAATAGAGTGGTATCTCTAGAACTTTGTGTTAAACAATGAATTCACCAGACAGGCCACGTGGGAGGGCCCACGAGGCTTTGTTTACATATTGGGTCAAGTGATCTGTGGTACAGTGAATTGGTGAACTGTAACACAACAGACACACCGATACAGTGACTGACTCCAGAGAATTGTGTTAGATAGAGAAAAACTGCCATCATCAATCTACTGGATTAGTGAATCACCACGTGGGAGGCGACGACGGAGCACTTCGTCATCCAGCATGGTAATTATTACGGAGCACTTCGTCATCCAGCATGGTAATTATTACGGAGCACTTCGTCATCCAGCATGGTAATTATTCACCCAGTTGTCCTCAAGCTAGAGGAGGAGCAGGCAGGATGTATCCATCCTCCTGTTTGACATAGGCCTAGGCCTAAGGTCTAGTCTTCAGTGCGCCAAGTAGATCAGCTACAGAGGCACTAAGTGTGCACCGCCCCTCCTACCAACTGTGGTAGGCCCTAGACGTGTGGATTGGCCAGAAATTAAGGCAGCAATTGTTAATGTGGCAATATCGAGGCCTGCTGAGGGGAAGTTGTGAGGTAGGAGTTCTGACGTAGGTTGGGCCGCCTCGCGGTACCTGAAGCCTGGGGCCCCACGCACGTGAAAAATAGCCTTTGTGCCCTCCCTACCCAAGGTCGTGGTCTGTGTGCGCGACTAGTGTGTTTACACAAGAGACTGCCAGGGCACACCATAGAGTACCCCTACACTACGTGTGAGTGTAAACCTTGTACCTTGTAGGTGTATATATGTACATGTGTGCGTACGTAGGGCAGAGTGCAGTGTTGAAGACATACCACCCAACAACACATGAAGTGAGCCGCAGCAAATAGATGGTTGACACGAGAAGTAAGACTTCTAAGAGACAACAACAACAAGTGACCATGGCTGGTGTACCCGGGAACCATAACGACCCCCATCCCCGCCAGGGGCCCTCCGGTCGGGATCCCAGCCCTGGGCCCTCCAACAGTACTGATACAGGAGACTCTACAATAGACGATGAAGGTTTCCAAGTAGTCCAAGGTAGAAGTGGCAGGAAACGGGATAAGTCACGGCGACAGGATGAGCAGCAACAGCAACCTCAGCAACAACAACAACAACAACAACGACGACGACACGACGAAGACAGTGAGTGGCACACCCTAATCTTTCCTGCAGGGGTAATGACAGCATCAGAGAAGTTTAGATGGATTATTGAGGCCGCCCGCGCCCACAGAGGAAAGTATTGTATAGAGAGCAGGTGTGTAGGTGGCAATGTTAGTGCACGGGTGCAGGGTTACAGTGCCCTGAAGTACTTCACAGAGACCAGTCTCGAGTATCTAGGTAAGAATGTCAAATTATTAGAAGCAAACCCACAGACAAGACAAACTAAAATTATAATTAAGAACTATAGCATTCATGTTGACGTGAAATATCTCAAGGACTATACCGAGATTGTTTGGGTCGAGCGCAACACTGGACCAGGGGGACTGCCCAAAAATCAAGCAATTGCTATGTGGAAGGGAGAGCTGCCCCAAGTCATTAAAATGCCAGGCATGAGGGCGTGCAAAGTGGAGAGGTATATTGGCAGCCCGTCCTTGTGTGGCAACTGTCAACGGTGGGATCACAGAACGTGGCAATGTGATCGCCCAATTAGGTGTGGGTGTTGCAGTGGCTCTCACGACACCAAGCAGTGTCTGGACAAGCTTAAACAGGGTGGGGGTAGCGGGGTAGTACCTAAATGTGTCAACTGCAAGCAGGCCCACCATGCCTGGAACAGATATTGCAGCAGGAGGCCTGACTGGCAGGGCTTGAGAAGGACGCCGACGCAGACGCAGACAGCAGGTGGACCAGTAAACAGGGGCGGGAATGGCTCCGTGAACAGTACCACAGCAAGCCAGGGTCCAGCCTCCAGTAGGCAGACACCAGCCTGGGGTAGTGGTGGAGTGACCCACCACCACCCCGCACATGCCCAACCAGACCCCATTTCTGTCACAAACCAACTTACCTCAACCCCACTCACTAACCCCAACCTCATCTCCCTCACTAACCCCAACTCTACCCCACCCAACAACACCATTCCTGCCTCATCACCCATACCCCCTAACGCCTCCCAGTCAACCAGCCCTTCCGCCTCTCAGGCGACCCTCCCTTCCCCCCACCCTACCACTCCCCCTCCCCACTCACCAGTCAACACCTCACTGGATCCAGATAAAACAATGCCGCCCGATATGGAAGCAATGATTAACCACATGATAAAAAATCACCCACTCATGCAAGAACTAATAAGCAAGCAAAATAAACTTGAGAATACCCTATGTACAATCCAGAAGACCCAGGAGGACATACTTCACATTCTGCAGGGCCTGAAGTTGCCTCAGGCGAGTTCAGCAGGTTGCAACTTGGTGCATGGGGATGCAACACGAGCCACGGCACATAACAGCAAACTCAGTGCTACCCAAGTGAACTCAGTGCGACCCAGTGAACACACCACCACCAGTGAACACAACACCACCAACAGCACCACCAGTGAACGCAACACCACCAGTGAAGACAACAGCACCACCAGTGAACACAACGACACTAGTGTACACAACACCATTGACCACTGGCACCCATACAAACAGTACCACCAGCACATGACGGTGGTGCAACACCACATACAACACCACCAGTGAACACACACTCACCAGCAACAACACCGCACACAGTACATCTGATGACCAACACCTCCACAATGGATAACCATGCTGAAGAAAGTCTCACTATCCTACAATGGAACTGCAATGGCGTTCGCAATAGAATTAATGACATCATACAATACGCTCGTGAACACCAAACCGACGTCATAGTGCTACAGGAGACAATGGTAGGTGATGACTTCAACCCAAGGTTCAGCGGTTATCGCAAGTTCTCCCTGCCACATGGGGAAAGAAAACGGGGTCTCATCACTTATGTAAATAACAACATTCCCGCACAGATTATTGATGACCTGCACATGGGGGATGAGTTTGAATCACTGGGAGTAACCCTTTACTTAAACAATAATGCTCTACATATAATCAACCTATATGTGCCACAGAGTAAACTTGACCTTGACGCACTGCCTGAGTTTGTTATTGAAGAACCTACCCTGCTGGTTGGTGACCTGAATGCCAGACACCCACACTTTGGTGCCAACTGTCATCAGCCCAATGTCAATGGACGGAAACTGTCACTCTTTGTCAGGGGAAGTGAAAACCTTAGGGTCCTGGGTGATGAACAGCCAACTCACCTCAGAGGAGGAAGATTAGATTATGCTCTCCTGCTGAATGCACAGGACACGGATGCCAGTACACACATTGTGCACAGTTTATGTAGTGACCATTGGGCACTGATTACCACCGTCGACATGAGCAAGAGAAGGAAAGAGACAAATAAAAGAAAAAGGTTATCACTCGGACCAGATATGAGGCCGCACTTCATAAACAGGATGAGTGACTGGTTCACGGAATACCAAATCCCAGAAGACATTAACACATTTGTTGATGACCTTAACCACCAAATTGAGAGCTGTCTAAGAGTTCCGCGCCGTACGCCTGGGCGAAGTAACCCTCAGAGGAAGAAAATAAAATGGTATGAGAATGATTACATAAAGATGCTTAACGCAAATGTGCGAGACATGAGTAGAGAGTACCGGAGACATCCCACTGAAAGTAACCAAGAGTTGTTTAAAACAGTGTGTCAAGTAGCCAGGGAAGAGAAGATTAAAGAGCGGGAAAGACAATGGCTTGAGTTCACTAGCTCTATTGGACGGGAAACATCTGCAAGACAAGTGTGGGCAAAAATTCAGATAGCTAAGGGGGGCAGAGCCCGGCCTGCGGCTCACAAAGACCCCCAGGGTAAGACTGAGGAACTAATTCACAAGTGGAGTGATGCAGCATCCTCCTCCTCCCTCCCTGCAGAAATCAGCAGGGAACAGCTCCTGCGACATGATGACAGAAGAATTAGGAAAACAAGAGCACTGTCTAGTGATGACGAATATGGGGAACCAATCACAGCCCAAGAAGTAAGGGGCGCTATGAAAAAGGGTAAAAGTACAGCACCTGGTGAAGATGGCGTCACCTACGACATACTCAATGCACTGTGTGAAGTGTCTGGGAATCCACTACTCCACCTGTTTAACAAGTCATTCCTAAGTGGAGTGTTGCCCACACAATGGAAACACGCAATAATTATTCCCATACCGAAGCCTAATGACCCTGGTAATTACAGACCTATCAGCCTCGTGTCATGCACTTGCAAGATGCTTGAAAGGATCATCCTAAACCGACTGTTGCACAAAATAGGCAGGTTAGGGGAGGGGGTCAATGGATTTGTTAAAGGACGGAGCACAGCAAATTGTATAGTTAATTACTTGGTTAATGACACGGCTAGGTACTCTGTATTTGTTGACATCAAAGGAGCCTTCGACAAAGCACAGGGGATTGCGATCCTGGACGAGCTTGCATGCATGGGTGTCAAGGGGAGACTCATGAAATGGGTTGAAGACTACCTCAGAGGAAGGAAAGCCAAGGTTTGCTTCAATGGAGCAGTCTCCAGAACAATGAGTATGGAACTCGGGACCCCCCAAGGCGGAGTCTTAAGCCCTACACTATTCAATGTACTTATGAACGCCATTGCAAATATTGATTTTCCGGAAGGAACACAACAAGTGGGATATGGGATATGCAGATGATGTCCTAATACAAGCTCCCACCTTGGGAAAAATTGAACAGTCCATTGAACTCCTCGGAAGGAAATGTATTGAGCTCGGTTTCACTCTCTCCACAAACAAGGCGAAGGCATACTCCCATCACAAGCGGAGAGCAAATGAAGAACTGCAAATTAATGGTTTAACACTTGAATGGGTTGACCACTACCGGTACCTTGGCGTCACTGTCGGCTCTAACAAGGGAAAGAAAGAGGAGCTCAATCAACTCATAGGAACATGCAAAAGTCGACTCAGGGCACTGAAAGCTATGACCTGGAATGGACATGGAGCCTCTATTGCCGTGCTCAAAATGATGTACACAGCCTATGTGCGCTCCGTCATAGACTATGCCGCACCAGTACTGTGCACCTACTCCCAAACCGATATGAAAAGGCTTGAAAGCATTCAAAATGAAGCCATGACAATCATTCTTGGAGTCCCAAGAACTGCCAAAACGTCTAATCTACGAGAGGAGTTGTCCCTTCCCAGTATTAAAAGCAGAATTCAGGAGCTGAATGCTAAGCTTGCAATTAGGATAGCCAGAGATCCCCATTACAATGATATTGCCAAGAAAAAACTGAGCTCTGTGCTACTTTCAGGGGGAAACAGGAGAAGCAAAAAATGGCATCACAGAGCAGTCTGCTACCTTGAAGAGCTTCACCTGCTTGAGCAAGCCCGTGAGCTCCTGCCTGTAGAGAGGTTACCTCCCTGGGAGGATGACTCATGTAAGATCATCATCAATGAAATGGCAATGAAAAAATCCAACATGATACCACAAGAAATGAGGCACAAGTATCTCGAGGACATTTATAAAGAAGCCGGAGATGAACTAGATGAAATCTACACTGACGGGTCATCTAATCCTATCAATGGCAGGGCTGGTGCAGCATACACGGTAATCAAGGATAATACCTTCCAACGCAGAAATGAAGAAAAAGCACGTATTGAGAACTATGCCTCTTCAACGCAAGCAGAGCTAACTGCCATTGTTATGGCGTTAAGGTTTCTTGAACGGAACACTAATGGTGCAGTGATTTGCACCGATTCAAAAGCAGCACTGCAAAGCCTAAGTAAAAATCAGGCAGAAAATCTTGCAATAGTCGCTGAAATCAAGAGAGCTGTGAGAGTACTTACCAATCAGGGAAGAGTCATCAAGTTTCTGTGGATCCCCTCCCATGTTGGAATATGTGGGAATGAACGAGCAGATGTGCTGGCTGCTGAAGGCGCTGAAGGAGAACATATTGAATACTTCATACCCAAGACTCAACTACAAATTAGAGGTATTATCAGGCAACATCACCGTGACAAGGTAACTGAGGAAAGGAGGATAGAAGCACAAACCAGTGAATCTGTACTATGGTACAACATGGTTGCAGCTGGCAATCCCAATCAGTATGGCCGAAGAGGAGGACGACGAGTGAGAGAATCTGTAATAGCGAGAATCCGTCTTGGATACAAATATCCATGGAGATTTGGAATGGAAACAACAGTTGATCAGCGAAGTTGCAGAATCTGTGGTGAGAGTGATGGACACCGCCTTGACCACTATCTACGTGAATGTGAACACCTGAGAGACATTAGGAATAACTGTAGAATAATAAACCCCACATTGTTTGAGTTAGGAAAACACTATTTGTCAAATATTGATACTGTTCTTAAAAGATTTCCCCATTTTGCACCCGCAAGATAACGTAAGCTTTTAAGGGTTGATAAATGTTAATCTTCTTGTTTGAGGAGCTGTTCACTTGAGACAGTTAAGCAAGTCCCAGCTGTGTCTGGGTACAAGTGACAGGATGAACAACCCAGCGGGTTTTCTTCCTATTGGGGAGTGTTGTACATTCTGCTATGGCGGTATGTTCACTCACAAGATGAGTGGCGCTGCCCAATAAACTCGCCCCTCGGGGCAAAATTTAAAAAAAATTTAAATTATTCACCTGGTTGTGTGAGCGGGAGGCTGACAGGTAGGTACACCTCTCTGGTCAATTCTTCAGGTGTACAGAGGTAAAATATTACCAAATTCTTGTTCAGTATATCAGATACAGTTAAAATATCAAAGTGGCTCATTTTGGGTAGAGGTTGACATTTTACGGGACCCCCGTAACACACGCACGCACACGTACGTTTGCAAGCACACATGCATGCACACACAAAAACAAACACACGCACACATGCACATTCACGCACACACCCATATGTCCAGTCAGGCTAGAAGGGATTAACACCTTTCGTGGAAAGGGATAAAACCTCACTCATAATCCACCCCCTCTCTTACCCCTTCTCTTACCCCCTCTCTTACCCCTTCTCTTACCCCCTCTCTTACCCCTTCTCTTACCCCCTCTCTTACCTGCCGTAATCTGCAGACAACACCTCACCTCCTCTTAACCCCCATCCCACGCGCACACACGCACACACACACACACACGCTCTCACTGTTCTCTCTCTCTCTCTCTCTCTCTCTCTCTCTCTCTCTCTCTCTCTCTCTCTCTCTCTCTCTCTCTCTCTCTCTCTCTCTCTCTCTCTCTCTCTCTCTCTCTCTCTCTCTCTCTCTCTCTCTCTCCCTCTCTTGCCCTCTCTCTCTTGTTCTCTCTCTCTCTCTCTTGTTCTCTCTCTCTTCCTCTCTCTCTCTCTCTCTTGCTCTCTCTCTCTCTTGCTCTCTCTCTTGACAAGGGGCAAAATGGCAAGAGGATGCAACACGGACACAGGGAACAGCCAGAGTGACCAAACGAAGGAAATGTTAACCCAAGTTCTGGAGGAATTCAGGAGGGAGATGCATGAAATGAGGATTACAATTAACAATCTGCAAAGTGAGCTGACATCAGCAAGAGAGGAGATCAAATCCCTCACAGAGAAAAATAAAGAGACCGAGCATCAGATTATCATCCAAATGAAGGTAGGAATTTTACATTGGAAGGAAATGCCTCTGTACCTGAAACATTTGTGGAAAGACTGAAAAAGAGCTCAGAAGCAATGGACACAGTGAGGGAGGTTGTGATGCAAGCAGCTACCTCACAGGAAGCATGCAAGGTGCACCACTCAGCTGCTGGAGAGAAAAAGATCAGTGGTAGTTGTAGGCATCAAAGAACAGGAAGGATCCAACAGGCAAGAATGGAATAGCAAGGATAGAGGCAGTACCTGGGCTACTGAAGGGGTTACAGATGGAAGGGGCTGTACAAAACATTAAGAAGGTTTTCAGGTTTGGCTGGTACAACAAGGACAGAAACCGACTTGTAAAGGTGGTGTTTACAAACGAAATCACGAAGGAGGATATTCTCGAAAGGAAGAGTTGTCTGCAGCATGTGGAGGGATACAAAAAAGTATTCCTGCAGAGGGCCGGGACGAAGGAGGAGAGAGCCAGGGCAGCAGAGGCAAGGAGGAAGTGCAGGGAGAGAGGAGCAAACCAGAAAATCACAGCCCCCAACACAACAGTCCCAGAGACAAGAGGGGAACCCAAAACCAGCATCCCAGCAACAACAGAGGGGAGGGCAACACCACCACCTCCCCCTCCCTCTGCATAGAAACCCTCCCTTTCCCTCACCCTACCTGCCCCCACCCAACCCTCCCTCCCCCCACCCCATTCTGACCCTGTCACCCCTTCCCCATTCCCATCATGTCCCCACTCCCACCTTTCCCCCCCCCTGTCCCCCCCTCCCCCTTCATCCCATACCCTCCCTATTCCTCCTCCCACCTCACCCCATATCCTCCATGTCCCCTCCTACCTCCTTAACCCACACCCTACCTGTACCCCCTTCCCTTAACCCCCCCCCCACCCCAAAATCCTCTGAGACCCTGCAAAATACCTCACAGATCGTCTCACCCACGGAACAGCTTCCCACACCAGCTGAATGCTCACCAAGAAAGGGACAAGAAAATGAACAGAAGAAAGTGAGCTTCAATGCAATGTACACTAACATAGATGGGATTACAAATAAAACAAGTGAACTCAGAGAATGTTCACTTGAAGAAAACCCAGACATAATAGCACTCACAGAAACAAAGCTAACAAAAACCATAACAAATGCAGTGTTTCCACATGGCTACTATGTAGTGAGGAAAGAGAGAGAGAAGGGAGAGGAGGAGGTGGTGTAGCTTTGCTACTAAGAGAAGGTTGGAGTTTAGAAGAGATGGTAATTCAGAACTGTGAAGGTTTCAGTGACTACATATCAGGCACCATAGCAACTGGAGGACAGAAAATTATAGTAGTAGTCATATATAACCCCCCAACGATTGACAGAAGACCTAGACAGGAATATGATAGAAACAACTTGGCCACCATCAATATAATAGAGAGAGCAGCTTCTGTGGCTAGCAGGAACGGATCCAGACTACTAATCATGGGAGACTTCAACCATGGGAAGATAGATTGGGGGAACAGAGACCCACATGGAGGCCCAGACACATGGAGAGCTAAGCTGCTGGATGTGGCAACAAGAAACTTTCAAAGTCAACATGTCAAGGGACCAACAAGAATGAGAAGAGGGGATGAACCAGCCTTGCTTGATCTGATATTTACCCTAAATGAGTCGGATATAAGGGAAGTTAAGTTGGAAGCCCCCTTGGGAATGAGTGATCATAGTGTATTGAGCTTTGAGTACCTGGTTGAGCTAGGAATTATCACCCCCAAAAAAGAACTGGGAAACAAAGGGCTGGCGTACTGAAAGGGAAACTATGAGGAGATGAATAAATTCCTGTGGGATATACATTGGGACACAGAACTCGGAACCAAGTCCGTACAAGACATGATGGACTATGTCACCCAAAAATGTCAGGAGGCTGTAAGCAGGTTTGTCCCAGCCGACAGGAAAAAACAGAGAAGCAAAGGAAGAATCCGTGGTTTAATAGGGAATGTATGACAGCAAAAGAGCTGAACAAAAGGGCATACCTTACCTTGAGGTTACCTTGAGGTGCTTCCGGGGCTTAGCGTCCCCGCGGCCCGGTCGTCGACCAGGCCTCCTGGTTGCCGGACTGATCAACCAGGCTGTTGGACGCGGCTGCTCGCAGCCTGATGTACGAGTCACAGCCTGGTTGATCAGGTATCCTTTGGAGGTGCTTATCCAGTTCTCTCTTGAACACTGTGAGGGGTCGGCCAGTTATGCCCCTTATGTATGTGTAGTGGAAGCGTGTTGAACAGTCTCGGACCTCTGATGTTGATAGAGTTCTCTCTCAGAGTACCAGTTGCACCTCTGTTTTTCAACGGGGGTATTCTGCACATCCTGCCATGTCTTCTGGTCTCATGTGATGTTATTTCTGTGTGCAGGTTTGGGACCAGTCCCTCTAATATTTTCCACGTGTAAATTATTATGTACCTCTCCCACCTGCGCTCAAGGGAGTACAGTTTTAGGCTCTTTAGTCGGTCCCAATAGTTTAGATGTTTTACTGAGTGGATTCTAGCAGTAAAGGATCTCTGCACGCTCTCCAGGTCAGTAATTTCTCCAGCTTTGAAAGGTGCTGTCATTGTGCAGCAGTACTCCACTCTAGAGAGCACAAGCGTTTTGAAAAGTATCATCATCGGTATAGCATCTCTAGTGTGAAAAGTTCTTGTTATCCAATCTGTCATTTTTCTTGCAGTTGTGACGGCTACTTTATTGTGTTCTTTAAAGGTAAGGTCTTCCGACATGAGTACACCCAGATCCTTTACATTGCCTTTTCGTTCTATGTTATGATTTGCCTGAGTTTTGTACGTGGTTTCCGTTTTTATATTTTCATTTTTTCCATAGCGCATGAGCTGGAACTTATCTTCGTTAAACACCATGCATGAAGGAACTTCCGTAATAACAGAACACCAGAAAGTAGAGAGAGATACCAGAGAACCAGGAACGAGTATGTCAGTGTGAGAAGAGCAGCTGAGAAAAGGTATGAAAATGATATAGCTAACAAAGCCAAGACCGAACCCAAGCTACTACACAGTCACATCAGGAGGAAGACAATGACACTGCTCTATCCTCCCACTGTGTTCTATCCTCTCACTCTGCTTTATCCTCCCACTGTGTTCTATCCTCCCACTCTGCTTTATTCTACCACTCTGCTCTATCCTCTCACTCTGCTCTATCCTCCCACTCTGCTTCGCATGTTTTTGTAGCTAATTGTATATGTATGTGGTAGCTAAGTGTAGTGCAGCTAACTCAGTGTATATAGTGACTACCCGGTTGTTTAGTCTTACACTTGTTGCCTATCGCTCCATCATTACCCTGCAAAAAACTGAACTACAACAAATTCTTTATTCAGACAACACACATCCCTTCTGTTGACATCTGTAAACATACTAAACAAATCCTCACTCCGCACACTCTCGTGTGTTGTTTACACTTACAAGGCATAATTCTTCAATACCAACCCTAACTGGAAACTTTTTCCAAAAGGATGTATTAAACGTATGAATATCACACCAGAGATAAGTATGTATTTGATATTCCCAGAGTCAGATTAAACTTATATAATCACGTCATACAAATAAAGAAACCCAATTTATGAAGTTCGGTCTCTGAGAAATTAAAAATTTGCTCAGCCTATTCTTTATTCCAAAGTAAAAGTATTAAAGTTACTCACCATTGGATCCCACTTTTTAATACTAACTCAGCTTGTATATAAATATACAATCTATAAATATCTATAAATATATAGATAATATATAGCTATCTATAAATATAGCTCGATGTATATTCTTATCTCACCCAAATATTGTTGTATTCAGTAATTATTTCAAATACCAAAGTACTCCAGTTTCTCGAATTACAGTTACATAAAGCATATTGTAACTACATAAACTCTCCCTGCACTTCCATGAAGAAACTTGCACGTCATAACGTTACTTGCATGTACACAATTATTTGTAGCAACACTTCACCTTAACAAATGATGGTGCTGTGTACATAGTGCAGTACATGTTCTGGGGGATATATAGATGGGAAAAATCACGATCAATCCACTAAGTTCTTGTGTCTCTCCGGTAAAGGCTTATCAATATTTTCTTCACACAGTGCATGGTTCACAAATCTCTGGCTCCCGGTGCGTCTCGTGTCACACCAGTGGAAGCCGTAACACTTAGAGTCCAACAGTCCAAGACAGTTCTATACTTGCATCATTGTGATTCCTTGTCTGATAATAGTGTTCACCCAGTCCCCCGGTGCCTCATTTTGTTGAGATTATTTGGTTTCACAAACTACACTTGTAGCGTGAAGATCTGTAAGATGACAATAAAGAAGTATTCCTAGCCTTTAAGGGTGGCAACAACAGGCGACACTCTAAATGTTAAAGTTATAGCAACAAATGGCTCTAGATTCAGATAGATTGCAACCCGAATGTCATCAGCATCTTGAGGGCTGCCACAACGGATCTCAACAGCTTGTAAAGTGTAGCAACAAGGGTGTCCTTACCTCATGAAGGGGTTTAAAAAGTTTATGTAACACATCTTGCCAAGGAGTAGCACTGATGAACACATAACAGCGGCGAGTAATCATTAGTGAGGCCAAACTTTGCCTCAAAATATATTAAGCAGTGCCAAGGGAAGTTCGTACGTAAATTTCCAGATGTTTATGTTCCAGGATAAAGTATAATCCCACGGTCGGTATAACGATTTTCTGACACAGGCAGTGTGGCTGACGGAAACAAATTGAGAAGTGAATGTCGTTCAATAATAAAGGAACTAATTTTGTCCTGCATCAGCTAATGTTATCATTGACCCCCCCCCCCCCCAAAAAAAAAAAAAAAAAAAAAAAAAAAAAAGCAGATATTCTCTATATGCTTATATATGTGTACGACATCTACCTTTGCTGATATATCAAATTTACGATCATCATGAGAAGTGATTCATCAACATGGCTCAATTTTTCTATTAACATAATATTTCTAAATCAGTTTATTAATGATACACCGGGATATTTCCACGTAAGTTATTTTCATTGATGAAGATAAGTTGCCTGTAAATGGTGCTTTTAACTGGCAGAATTGTCGGATTTTGGTTACAAGAAGAACCTCATGGAGAAGAACTTCAGGAAGAAGAGCTTCATGAAGAAGAATCTCATGAAAAAGAACCTCATGAAGAACAACCACATGAAGAAGAACCTCATGAAGAACAACCACATGAAGAAGAACCTCATGAAGAACAACCACATGAAGAAGAACCTCATGAAGAACAACCACATGAAGAAGAACCTCATGAAGAACAACCACATGAAGAAGAACCTCATGAAGAACAACCACATGAAGAAGAACCTCATGAAGAACAACCACATGAAGAAGAACCTCATGAAGAACAACCACATGAAGAAGAACCTCATGAAGAACAACCACATGAAGAAGAACCTCATGAAGAAGAACCTCATGAAGAAGAACCTCATGAAGAAGAACCACATGGAGAAGAACCTCATGAAGAACAACCTCATGAAGAACAACCACATGAAGAAGAACCTCATGAAGAACAACCACATGAAGAAGAACCTCATGAAGAAGAACCACATGAAGAAGAACCTCATGAAGAAGAACCTCATGAAGAAGAACCTCATGAAGAACAACCACATGAAGAAGAACCTCATGAAGAAGAACCTCATGAAGAAGAACCTCATGAAGAAGAACCACATGAAGAAGAACCTCATGAAGAAGAACCTCATGAAGAAGAACCTCATGAAGAAGAACCACATGAAGAAGAACCTCATGAAGAAGAACCACATGAAGAAGAACCTCATGAAGAAGAACCACATGAAGAAGAACCTCATGAAGAAGAACCTCATGAAGAACAACCACATGAAGAAGAACCTCATGAAGAAGAACCACATGAAGAAGAACCTCATGAAGAAGAACCACATGAAGAAGAACCTCATGAAGAAGAACCTCATGAAGAAGAACCTCATGAAGAAGAACCTCATGAAGAACAACCACATGAAGAAGAACCTCATGAAGAACAACCACATGAAGAACAACCACATGAAGAACAACCTCATGAAGAAGAACCTCATGAAGAAGAACCACATGAAGAAGAACCTCATGAAGAACAACCACATGAAGAACAACCACATGAAGAAGAACCTCATGAAGAAGAACCACATGAAGAAGAACCTCATGAAGAACAACCACATGAAGAAGAACCTCATGAAGAAGAACCACATGAAGAAGAACCTCATGAAGAAGAACCTCATGAAGAAGAACCTCATGAAGAACAACCACATGAAGAAGAACCTCATGAAGAAGAACCTCATGAAGAAGAACCTCATGAAGAAGAACCACATGAAGAAGAACCTCATGAAGAAGAACCTCATGAAGAAGAACCTCATGAAGAAGAACCACATGAAGAAGAACCTCATGAAGAACAACCACATGAAGAAGAACCTCATGAAGAAGAACCACATGAAGAAGAACCTCATGAAGAAGAACCTCATGAAGAAGAACCTCATGAAGAACAACCACATGAAGAAGAACCTCATGAAGAAGAACCTCATGAAGAAGAACCTCATGAAGAAGAACCACATGAAGAAGAACCTCATGAAGAAGAACCTCATGAAGAAGAACCTCATGAAGAAGAACCACATGAAGAAGAACCTCATGAAGAAGAACCACATGAAGAAGAACCTCATGAAGAAGAACCACATGAAGAAGAACCTCATGAAGAAGAACCTCATGAAGAACAACCACATGAAGAAGAACCTCATGAAGAAGAACCACATGAAGAAGAACCTCATGAAGAAGAACCACATGAAGAAGAACCTCATGAAGAAGAACCTCATGAAGAAGAACCTCATGAAGAAGAACCTCATGAAGAACAACCACATGAAGAAGAACCTCATGAAGAACAACCACATGAAGAACAACCACATGAAGAACAACCTCATGAAGAAGAACCTCATGAAGAAGAACCACATGAAGAAGAACCTCATGAAGAACAACCACATGAAGAACAACCACATGAAGAAGAACCTCATGAAGAAGAACCACATGAAGAAGAACCTCATGAAGAAGAACCTCATGAAGAAGAACCTCATGAAGAAGAACCTCATGAAGAACAACCACATGAAGAAGAACCTCATGAAGAACAACCACATGAAGAAGAACTTCATAAGGAAGAACCTCATGATGAAGAACCTCACGAAGAACTTCAGGAAGAAGAACCTCATAAAGAACCTCATGAAAAAGAACCTCATGAAGAAGAACCTCATGAGGAACCTCATGAAGAACCTCATGAACATTAACCTCATGAAGAAGAACTTCATAAAGAAGAACCTCATGAAGAAGAACTTCAGGAAGAACAATCGCAGGAAGAAGAACCTCATGAAGAAGAACCTCATGAAGAACCTCACGAAGAAGAACCAATTATCATAAATATAACTGGTGCGCCCTCTAACAACGAGGTATTCTTAGTCATTAATTTCTCATCGTATTTATGAGCAATTAACGTTATGAAAACCTTTCTGGACAGTTTATTTGCATGCTCAACTTGCAAGGGGGACAAGCGTTCAATCATTGAGTAATTCAACACAATTCTCAGGGGAACACCTGATTACCCAGATTGTCTTTGACTGTATTCAGATAAAAAGTGATTACTACTAAATTGTTCTCCACTGTAATTATCCTTAATGTTAAACACTAATCACGGTCAATGAACCTTTTAACATTCAAATTCAAATCAGTTTATTGAGGTATGAATACACAGAAGGGAATGAGGTAGCATCACATACGTCTTGTGTGTGATGCTGACGTCTTGTGTGTGATGCTGACGTCTTGTGTGATGCTGACGTCTTGTGTGTGATGCTGACGTCTTGTGTGTGATGCTGACGTCTTGTGTGATGCTGACGTCTTGTGTGTGATGCTGACGTCTTGTGTGTGATGCTGACGTCTTGTGTGTGATGCTGACGTCTTGTGTGTGATGCTGACGTCTTGTATGTGATGCTGACGTCTTGTGTGTGATGCTGACGTCTTGTGTGTGATGCTGATGTCTTGTGTGATGCTGACGTCTTGTATGTGATGCTGACGTCTTGTGAGTAATGCTGACGTCTTGTGTGTGATGCTGACGTCTTGTTGTGAGTGATGCTGACCTCTTGTGTGATGCCGACCTCTTGTGTGATGCTGACGTCTTGTGTGTGATGCTGACGTCTTGTATGTGATGCTGATGTCTTGTGTATGATGCTGACGTCTTGTATGTGATGCTGATGTCTTGTGTATGATGCTGACGTCTTGTATGTGATGCTGACGTCTTGTTGTGAGTGATGCTGACCTCTTGTGTGATGCCGACCTCTTGTGTGATGCTGACGTCTTGTGTGATGCTGACCTCTTGTGTGATGCTGACGTCTTGTGTGTGATGCTGACGTCTTGTGAGTGATGCTGACCTCTTGTGTGATACCGACCTCTTGTGTGATGCTGACGTCTTGTGTGATGCTGACCTCTTGTGTGATGCTGACGTCTTGTGTGTGATGCTGACGTCTTGTGAGTGATGCTGACCTCTTGTGTGATGCCGACCTCTTGTGTGATGCTGACGTCTTGTGTGATGCGGACCTCTTGTGTGATGCTGACCTCTTGTGTGATGCGGACCTCTTGTGTGATGCTGACCTCTTGTGTGATGCTGACCTCTTGTGTGATGCTGACCTCTTGTGTGATGCTGACCTCTTGTGTGATGCTGACCTCTTGTGTGATGCGGACCTCTTGTGTGATGCGGACCTCTTGTGTGATGCTGACCTCTTGTGTGATGCTGACCTCTTGTGTGATGCTGACCTCTTGTGTGATGCTGACCTCTTGTGTGATGCGGACCTCTTGTGTGATGCGGACCTCTTGTGTGATGCTGACGTCTTGTGTGTGATGCTGACGTCTTGTGTGTGATGCTGACGTCTTGTGTGTGATGCTGACGTCTTGTGTGTGATGCTGACGTCTTGTGTGATGCTGACCCTCTTGTGTGATGCTGACCTCTTGTGTGATGCTGACCTCTTGTGTGATGCTGACCTCTTGTGTGATGCGGACCTCTTGTGTGATGCTGACCTCTTGTGTGATGCTGACCTCTTGTGTGATGCTGACCTCTTGTGTGATGCTGACCTCTTGTGTGATGCTGACCTCTTGTGTGATGCTGACCTCTTGTGTGATGCTGACCTCTTGTGTGATGCTGACCTCTTGTGTGATGCTGACCTCTTGTGTGATGCTGACCCTCTTGTGTGATGCTGACCTCTTGTGTGATGCTGACCTCTTGTGTGATGCTGACCTCTTGTGTGATGCTGACCTCTTGTGTGATGCTGACCTCTTGTGTGATGCTGACCTCTTGTGTGATGCGGACCTCTTGTGTGATGCTGACCTCTTGTGTGATGCTGACCTCTTGTGTGATGCTGACCTCTTGTGTGATGCTGACCTCTTGTGTGATGCTGACCTCTTGTGTGATGCTGACCTCTTGTGTGATGCTGACCTCTTGTGTGATGCTGACCTCTTGTGTGATGCTGACCTCTTGTGTGATGCTTGTCGGAAAATCCGACACCATTTAATAATATTACATTCAACAGGCAGATAATATTGCTGCCGTTGTATACACAACTTAACCATAGTAAATGTAGCTTGTAGTGGAATTTTCCGCAAATAGAAAATGGGATATCATTGCCACATAGTACTATGAATTCACCAGCTATTCTGTTGGGATTTATTCTTAAATACATTAGTCTTTTGACTTTTAATATCATAAAAACATTTCATTTGAGTTAACTTAATTATCAGTATCAAAATAAAGTAAATGTGACCCTTCTATCACTTATTGACATTGGACAAGGAGAGCCAAGGCGTCAGTGGTGAGAGAGGTCACCCATTTGTTTGTTAGACCAGAGTCGTTGGAGCAAGTTTCGCTCCTATAATTCTCTTGGACGAAGTGTTATGGAGATCAAAGTGTTCGACCATCATCAACATGCTGTCATCAGCCACAAGGGAAGTGTCTTTCCGAAATCTTATCTAAGTCATTATTGGCCAGTAATGTTAGGTAGATAATATTAATTCCGGTTAGAATACGAACGATCGACTCAACATAGGTAATTAAGCCTTGGTCCTTATCATATATAATATACAGTGTTTTCTCTGATATAGCTGTCATATATTAGGATTCCAGCTTACACCTAGTGCTCTTTGACAGGAACAAGAAGAGGAAGCAAGAATATATCTTGGTACATCAGTTACTATGGGTGATGGAAGCTAGCCTCACAAGAAGATAATTTGGTGTCTACATCCTAGTTATATCTGGTGGACTAAGCCTACTCTACAGTAAGATAAGGCACCTCCTAAATTTATTTACTAATATATGTAGTTTAATAATGTAGATTGATTGGCTGCATATATATAAATTTAATATAACCCCCCCCCCCTAATGTGTAAAAATCGATTTGTGAGATTATTGCAGAAATACAGTCCACTTAACATCATACTAATTGCTATTGAAAAATATAAATTAACAAAAATATAAATTCATATAAATTAAATAAATATAAATATCACAGGTCGGTTTCTACAATGCTGAACTCTTGTGAGATGCTGACGTCTTTTGTGGTGCTGACGTCTTGTGTGACGCTGACGTCTTTTGTGATGCTGACGTCTTGTGTGATGCTGACCTCTTGTGTGATTCTGACGTCTTGTGTTATGCTGTCCTCTTGTGAAATGCTGACGTTTTGTGTGATGCTGACGTCTTGTGTGTGATGCTGACGTCTTGTGTTATGCTGACCTCTTGTGAAATGCTGACGTTTTGTGTGATGCTGACGTCTTGTGTGTGATGCTGACGTCTTGTGTGTGATGCTGACGTCTTGTGTGATGCTGACATCTTGTGTGTGATGCTGACATCTTGTGTGCGAGGCTGACGTCTTGTGAGTGATGCTGACGTCTTGTGTGTGATGCTGATATCTTGTGTGGGATGCTGACGTATTGCATATGATGCTGACGTCTTGTGTAAGATACTGACGTCTTGTGTGCGAGGTTGACGTCTTGTGTGTGATGCTGACATCTTGTGTGTGATGCTGACATCTTGTGTGGGATGCTGACGTATTGCATATGATGCTGACGTCTTGTGTGTGATGCTGACGTCTTGTGTGATGCTGACGTCTTGTGTGATGCTGACATCTTGTGTGATGCTGACGTCTTGTGTGATGCTGACATCTTGTGTGATGCTGACGTCTTGTGTGATGCTGACGTATTGCGTGTCATGCTGACGTCTTTTGTGCGATGCTGACGTCTTGTGTGTGTGATGCTGACGTCTTGTGTGTGATGCTGACCTCTTGTGTGTGATGCTGACGTCTTGTGTGTGATGCTGACGTCTTTTGTGTGATGCTGACGTCTTGTGTGTGATGCTGACGTCTTGTGTGTGATGCTGACGTCATGTCTGATGCTGACGTCTTGTGTGTGATGCTAACGTCTTGTGTGATGCTGACGTCTTGTGTGATGCTGACGTCTTTTGTGTGATGCTGACATCTTATGTGATGCTGACGTCTTGTGTGTAATGCTGACGTCTTGTGTGTGATGCTGACGTCTTGTGTGATGCTGACGTATTGCATGTGATGCTGACGTCTTGTGTGTGATGCTGACGTATTGCATGTGATGCTGGCGTCTTGTGTGTGATGCTGACGTCTTGTGTGTGATGCTGACGTATTGCATGTGATGCTGACGTCTTGTGTGTGATGCTGACGTATTGCATGTGATGCTGACGTCTTGTGTGTGATGCTGACGTCTTGTGTGTGATGCTGACGTCTTGTGTGTGATGCTGACGTTTTGTTTTTGGTGCTGACGTTTTGTGTGTGATGCTGACGTCTTGTGTGTGATGCTGACGTCTTGTGTGTAATGCTGACGTCCTGTGTGTGATGCTGACGTCTTGTGTTTGATTCTGTCATCTTTTGTGTGATGCTGACGTCTTGTGTGTGATGCTGACGTCTTGTGTGTGATGCTGACGTCTTGTTTGTGATGCTGACGTCGTGTGTAATGCTGACGTCTTGTGTGTGATGCTGACGTGTTGAGTGATGCTGACGTCTTGAGTGATGCTGACGTCTTAAGTGTGATGCTGACGTCTTGTGAGTGCTACTGACGTCTTGTGAGTGCTGCTGACGTCTTGTGAGTGCTGCTGACGTCTTGTGAGTGCTGCTGACGTCTAGAGTGCTGCTGACGTCTTGTGAGTGCTGCTGACGTCTTGTGAGTGCTGCTGACGTCTTGTGAGTGCTGCTGACGTCTTGTGAGTGCTGCTGACGTCTTGAGTGATGCTGACGTCTTGTGAGTGCTGCTGACGTCTTGTGAGTGCTGCTGACGTTTTGTGAGTGCTGCTGACGTCTTGTGAGTGCTGCTGACGTCTTGTGAGTGCTGCTGACGTCTTGTGAGTGCTGCTGACGTCTTGTGAGTGCTGCTGACGTCTTGTGAGTGCTGCCGACGTCTTGTGAGTGCTGCTGACGTCTTGTGAGTGCTGCCGACGTCTTGTGAGTGCTGCTGACGTCTTGTGAGTGCTGCCGACGTCTTGTGAGTGCTGCTGACGTCTTGTGAGTGCTGCCGACGTCTTGTGAGTGCTGCTGACGTCTTGTGAGTGCTGCTGACGTCTTGTGAGTGCTGCTGACGTCTTGTGAGTGCTGCTGACATCTTGTGAGTGCTGCTGACGTCTTGCGAGTGCTGCTGACGTCTTGTGAGTGCTGCCGACGTCTTGTGAGTGCTGCTGACGTCTTGTGAGTGCTGCTGACGTCTTGTGAGTGCTGCTGACGTCTTGTGAGTGCTGCCGACGTCTTGTGAGTGCTGCTGACGTCTTGTGAGTGCTGCTGACGTCTTGTGAGTGCTGCTGACGTCTTGTGAGTGCTGCTGACATCTTGTGAGTGCTGCTGACGTCTTGCGAGTGCTGCTGACGTCTTGTGAGTGCTGCCGACGTCTTGTGAGTGCTGCTGACGTCTTGTGAGTGCTGCTGACATCTTGTGAGTGCTGCTGACGTCTTGCGAGTGCTGCTGACGTCTTGTGAGTGCTGCCGACGTCTTGTGAGTGCTGCTGACGTCTTGTGAGTGCTGCCGACGTCTTGTGAGTGCTGCTGACGTCTTGTGAGTGCTGCCGACGTCTTGTGAGTGCTGCTGACGTCTTGTGAGTGCTGCTGACGTCTTGTGAGTGCTGCCGACGTCTTGTGAGTGCTGCTGACGTCTTGTGAGTGCTGCTGACGTCTTGTGAGTGCTGCTGACGTCTTGCGAGTGCTGCTGACGTCTTGGGTGTATGTTTGTTGTGTGGTTGCTGCTGGTGTTGATATGTTGTATTAGTGTTCCAGGAGTTCAGAGCACCAGCCGTGTTAATGATCTTGTTGGATTCCTCGTCTCTCCTTCCTCCTGTTATCATATAAATATAAAGATATGTATACAGTCCCCCCCCCCCTTGGATATCTGGATGCAGGATATTTAACAAACTCATTATAAGAATTTTGGACGTTAGAGCGGAGACATGTAATTAGCAAGTGCTAATGAGAGGATATTTTGGCCGGTGTAGCCAGTGGCTCAGAGGCCAGGAAGGACCTCTCGCCTGGAGCACCATCCTTCTCACTAATATATGTGTCCAACATCAGAAACTTATAATGACATACAAGCAAAATAATCAATTCGAGGAATATGAATGAGCAAATCCACAAGGGCCGTGATGAGGATACGAACCTACGTCCGAGAGCATCCAGACGCTGCCTTAATCGACTGAGCTGCGACATGGTAAAAGAATTGCAACCAGAAATTACAAGGCAGAAATTTATTTGTGGATTTGTTGATTTGATGCATCACGCAATTGTGATTTGTGTGTGTAATATGAATCATGTTCAGTCTACACGTAACTGAAGGCTAGAGGTGTGCAACACGCCTCCCACAGCCACAATGGAGGCTGTGGGAGGCCCTGGCACATACTGTGCTAGTGCCTAATGTGCAGTAATACTGTGCCTAATGTGCAGTAATACTGGCACATAAGGCTGTCAACTGGAGTTCCCCCGCAGAGGAATGCTACGACCACTTTTTTTTTTGTCAATAACATTAAATGACAACAATAAATTTAATTAAAATGCTATTGTAACTTTCATTTAGATGACTTTACAACTATGACCATTTCTGCTGCAAGTTTTCAAGAACTATTTAATCTTAAAGGATGGCAATGTTACATGCTAAGAGTGGTTCAGATAACGGACTGTAAACCTAATGGAAGCATCCTGCATAACCCTCAAACATCCTGTATATCTAAACATTATAATAATCTTAAATCCTTTAACATTAACAACATGTTCGTCAATCACAGATTATACATTGGTCACCACATAAAGTATTTACTAACATTAAAGGATAAATTTCACTTTGTCAAAATCCTTTTAAGTGTACTAATGCAATCCTGCTACTTTATATTTTGTTAAGGAAGATTCTTGAAAATGTAAACATTCTGGGCAGAAACCCCTCGTGCCCTAACATGTCTCAAACCTCTCAAGCTTTACTTAGACAAGCTCCAAGACTGTAGTGATAACCAGCCATACTTGCCCACTCAACAACAACAATACCTCCAGCACAATGTTCTTGTGCAGCGTGAAGTTACAGATATTGAAACACAAGAGCATGTCTTAGACACCGACGGTTAGTCTGTTCAAGATAGAAGGCCAGATGCTTGGCCTTTGGAATTTTGCATGGTGATTGGTGCCCATAAGGGGAGTGTCGAAGGAGGGTACGGGTCGGCTCACATTAAGAAGGATCGGCTCCTATTCTTAGTATCTTAGTACCTTCTCTGAAGTCTGAAGTCTTTGAAGTCACAACAATTGTAAAAATAAATTTGCGGTTGCACTGTATGTTTGCAGGGGTGCATGATGGAACGGGAGGAAGAGAGAGGGAGGGGAGAGGAAGAGGGAGGGGAGGAAAGGAGATGGTAGAAAGTTTGGAGAGAGAGAGGAGTGGAAAGGTATGAAAAGATGAGGAAGAATGAAGGTAGAAATGGAATGTAGGATAAAAGGGTTGGATTGGGGAGGGGGGGGGGGGGAAGGTTGAATGAGGGGAGGTAGGAGTGGAGACAATTTATGTAATGGGGGGAATAAGATGGTGGGAGAAGGAGGCAGGGACGAAGAGGAGAGGGGAGAGGGGAGATGGGGTAGCAGGCACAGAGGTTGTTAAAGTGGGGGGGGGGGGAGTCAATCTGTGCTGCACAGAAGGGGCAGCAGAGGAGGGGCGAGGAAAGACCAGGAAGACAGGTATAAGGGAAGAGAGGGGTAGGGAGGGGTAGGGAGGGGTATTGAGGGAAGAGGGGCAAGATAGGGAGAGATAATCAAAGCCAAGCAATGCTAAGGAACCTTCCCATCATATAGCGGACACAATGAATGGTTGTTTGTCTGTCAGTATGTTTATCTCTCTCCCTGGCCATGGTTGAAGGCCATTTGCTAGAGGGAAGCCTCACGTCATTTTAAAGGGTGAATGGTCTGGAGGAAGGTACGGACATAGGCCAATTAAATACATAAATTTTACAAAGGACATATATTAAATGATTTTCACGGGTTTACTGTGAACTTCCACGGGTTTACTGTGAACTTCCACGGGTTTACTGTGAACTTCCACGGGTTTACTGTGAACTTCCACGGGTTTACTGTAAACTTTCACAGGTTTACTGTGAACTTCCACGGGTTTACTGTGAACTTCCACGGGTTTACTGTAAACTTTCACATGTTTACTGTGAACTTCCACGGGTTTACTGTGAACTTCCACGGGTTTACTGTAAACTTTCACAGGTTTACTGTGAACTTCCACGGGTTTACTGTGAACTTCCACGGGTTTACTGTGAACTTCCACGAGTTATTGGTGTGGGAAGATAATTACAGTGATGAACATATTGAGTAATGAATGCTTATGGTGATGAAGATGTTATCCTCGTTGATTTTAGCTGTAATGAAGATGTAAGATGAAGGAAAATGGCAGGACAGGGGAAGATGAGGAAAGAGGGGGAAGATGAGTGGGGAGAGATAGATGGGTAGGTCTTCAGAAACCTTGGAGGCAGTCAAATGATAGTCTGTTTTACGCTGTTATGGCCCATGTATGAACCGCAGAAAATTTACGATAACTTTCCCAAGATCAGTGTATATTACTATAAGAGTTTTTAATGAAGCTAAGTACAGCCAGCAGACAGTGTAGAAAATCGTCGTGGGGTCAGAATGTGATCCAGGCACACTGTTCCCCCTTTGAACTCTGGTGATGCCTGTGGGAACCAACCCGTGAGATTTACATTTAATTAATTTATATGAATTTATATAGAATTTATATTTCCGTTAATTTATATATTTCGATAGCAATTGGTATGATGTTAAGTGGACTGTATTTCTGCAATAATTCTCACAAATCGATCCTTACACATTAGGGGGGGTTTATATTAAATTTATATATATGCAGCCAATCAAACTACATATATTAGTATACATTGGAGGTTCCTTATCTTATTGTACAGCAGGCTTAGTCCACCAGGTATAACTAGGATGTAGACACCAAATTATCCTCGTTTGAGGCTAGCTTCCATCACCCGGTAACTGATGTATCAAGTCTTGCTTCCTCTTCTTGTTCCTGTCAAAGGGCGCTAGTTGTGAAGCCAGAATCCTAATATATGACAGCTATATCCGAGAAAACGCTGTATGATAGATAATATGGACCAAGGCTAAATTACGTTTATTTAAGAGGCTGGTTCGCATTCTAACGGTTCGCCCTTATCTACCTAACATTTAACTGGCCAGAAATGATTAGATAAACGGGTTTCGGTAGGACACTTCCCTTGATTATGTTGACAGCGTGTTGATGATGGTAGAACACTACTCTGATCTCCATCACACTTCGTCCAAGAGTAATTATAGGAGCTGAATTTGCTCCACTGCGCCTCTGGTCTTAACAACAATGGCTGACCTCTTCCTCCTCACTGACTCCTTGGCACTTTGTCCAGATATCAGTAACTGATAGGAGGGTCACATTTACTTTATTTTGATACTGATAATTAAGTTAATTCAAATGAGATGTTTTTATGATGTAAAAAGTCCAAAGACTAATGTATTTAAGAATAATTCCCAACAGAATAGCTGGTGAATTTATAATAGTATGTGGCAATGATATCCCGTTTTCTATTGAGGGAAAATTCCACAACAAGCTACATTTTCTATGGGTTAACTTGTGTATACAATGGCAGCAATATTATCTACCTGTTGGATTGATATTATTAAATGGTGTCGGGTTTTCCGACAATGCCGACAATCCTATGTTCGTTCCGTACCCAAGACTGTTCACCCACCAAATTTCTGTGAGGTTAGCCCCAAGCATCTAGCCTTCAACTCTGAACAGACAGACAATTTCCCTTATAGGTATAGACTAGGGGGATACTTGGCATGGCTCTAGTCTGTCTGTCTCATCAGCCATGTGTCTATCCATCCACTTACTTATTTGTTTATCTTCCAATCTATCTATCCATCCATATATTCCTCAATACATCCATCCATCCATACTCCATCCAATCATCTATATACCTATATCTCCATTTATCCATCTGTCTATTTGTCCATCTACCTATCCATCTATTTATCCACCTATTTTTCTATCCATCCCTCTATTTAACAATCCATATATTTATCCATCAATCTAATCATCCACATAATCATCTATATACTCTATTTATCCATCTATCTACCTATCCGTGTATCAATCCCTCCATCAATATATTCTGATGTGAACCACATATAGCTGCATGACTCATGTAACACTTACCTGAGCTTTGCTTCTGGTGGAGTCTATGCTCCTGTCAGTGTGGCGTGGACGAGGGCGCACGCAATTCCCCGCCACTAAGAAGAGAGCACAAAATATCCTGGGATGTTATTGGGTCATTCTTCTGTCCCTTGCATGTAGTTTCCTAATACATACCTACCTTCTTCCTCCTCCACTGCTCCTCTGTTCCCTCCTTTCCCCTTTTCCTCTTTCTCTACCTGTTCCTTCCTCTTTTGTGCCCTCATCGTGTTTACTACATCCATCAAGAGCTCGTAGAGCGAGTCCAGAACGCGGACGTCGTTGTCATGTCTCATTCATCACGGCGGCCTTCGTAACAGCCTCGCTGAGTTGTGGCTCGAACCAGACCAGTGTTGTAGACCCCCAATGACTGGTGCAGCCCAGACCAGTGTTGTAGACCCCCAGTGACGGGTGCAGCCCAAACCAGTGTTGTTTACCCCCAGTGACTGGTGCAGCCCAGACCAGTGTTGTAGACCCCCAGTGACGGGTACAGCCCAGACCAGTGTTGTAGACCCCCAGTGACATGTGCAGCCCCAGACCAGTGTTGTGGTCCCCAGTGACTGGTGCAGCCCCAGACCAGTGTTGTGGTCCCCAGTGTCTGGTGCAGCACCAGACCAGTGTTGTGGTCCCCAGTGTCTGGTACAGCCCCAGACCAGTGTTGTGGTCCCCAGTGTCTGGTGCAGCCCAGACCAGTGTTGTAGACCCCCAGTGACTGGTGCAGCCCCAGACCAGTGTTGTGGTCCCCAGTGTCTGGTACAGCCCAGACCAGTGTTGTAGACCCCCAGTGTCTGGTACAGCCCAGACCAGTGTTGTGGTCCCCAGTGTCTGGTACAGCCCAGACCAGTGTTGTGGTCCCCAGTGTCTGGTACTGCCCAGACCAGTGTTGTGGTCCCCAGTGTCTGGTACTGCCCAGACCAGTGTTGTGGTCCCCATTGTCTGGTACAGCCCAGACCAGTGTTGTGGTCCCCAGTGTCTGGTACAGCCCAGACCAGTGTTGTGGTCCTCAGTGTCTGGTACAGCCCAGACCAGTGTTGTGGTCCCCAGTGTCTGGTACTGCCCAGACCAGTGTTATAGACCCTCAGTGTCTGATACAGCCCCAGACCAGTGTTGTAGACCCCCAGTGTCTGGTACAGCCCAGACCAGTGTTGTAGACCCCCAGTGTCTGGTACAGCCCAGACCAGTGTTGTAGACCCCCAGTGTCTGGTACAGCCCAGACCAGTGTTGTGGTCCCCAGTGTCTGGTGCAGCCCAGACCAGTGTTGTAGACCCCAGTGTCTGATACAGCCCAGACCAGTGTTGTAGTCCCCAGTGTCTGGTGCAGCCCAGACCAGTGTTGTAGTCCCCCAGTGTCTGGTGCAGCCCAGACCAGTGTTGTGGTCCCCAGTGTTTGGTGCAGCCCAGACCAGTGTTGTAGACCCCAGTGTCTGGTACAGCCCAGACCAGTGTTGTAGTCCCCAGTGTCTGGTACAGCCCAGACCAGTGTTGTAGTCCCCCAGTGTCTGGTACAGCCCAGACCAGTGTTGTAGTCCCCAGTGTCTGGTACAGCCCAGACCAGTGTTGTAGACCCCCAGTGTCTGGTACAGCCCAGACCAGTGTTGTAGACCCCCAGTGTCTGGTACAGCCCAGACCAGTGTTGTGGTCCCCAGTGTCTGGTACAGCCCAGACCAGTGTTGTAGTCCCCAGTGTCTGGTACAGCCCAGACCAGTGTTGTGGTCCCCAGTGTCTGGTACAGCCCAGACCAGTGTTGTGGTCCCCAGTGTCTGGTACAGCCCAGACCAGTGTTGTGGTCCCCAGTGTCTGGTACAGTCCAGACCAGTGTTGTGGTCCCCAGTGTCTGGTACAGCCCAGACCAGTGTTGTGGTCCCCAGTGTCTGGTGCAGCTTAATGTATGGAAATTCGTGATTTATTACTGTAGTGTTTATTGGTCTGGGCGTCAAGTCGATCGATTGTGACGTCTATAATTATGTCAACATTTGGTCCTAAACTTGTAAGTGAACTCCCTAACATGTTTCAGAGGTAAAGTACATTTTTTTGTATAAACATTGATAAGTAGGAACTTACTTAATAGCCTTTTAGGACACGTCAACATCCTAATTTTGAAGTCTATGATAATTTATAATAATATTTTGCTAGTAAAACCAGGTGTTGGCCAAAACCCAGGTTGTTTCTTTAATCCCAACCCACCCGGGTTGGGCCAGATGGAATTTGTATCTTATAATAAAAAAGGAAAATGAACGTTTAAATCTAAATAAAGATAACTAAGTTGGCTCATATTAAAACAAAAACAAAATGTTTTTTTAAATCCTCCCAGATTTTATAAACTAATAAAATAGGCCCAGGCGTGTAAGTAGGAAGCTCCATGCAAACCCTGAGTAGACACACAGAGAGAGAGAGAGAGAGAGAGAGAGAGAGAGAGAGAGAGAGAGAGAGAGAGAGAGAGAGAGAGAGAGAGAGAGAGAGAGAGAGAGAGAGAGAGAGAGAGAGAGAGATAGAGAGAGAGAGAGAGAGAGAGAGAGAGAGAGAGAGAGAGAGAGAGAGAGAGAGAGAGAGAGAGAGAGAGAGAGAGAGAAGAGAGAGAGAGAGAGAGAGAGAGAGAGAGAGAGAGAGAGAGAGAGAGAGAGAGAGAGAGAGAGAGAGAGAGAGAGAGAGAGAGAGAGAGAGAGAGAGAGAGAGAGAGAGAGAGAGAGAGAGAGAGAGAGAGAAATTGATACGAGAGAACTAAAAAGATTTTCTCATACGTTTCAATAAACCAACAGGTAACTGGCTGTGTCGACATGATCTTCATGAGCAATGAAGAACTAATTAGGAGAAGCTTTCTGTTCTTAAATACAACTCACTAAGATCGCATCCTCTTTAAGTCAAAATAAATATAAATAGTGTCAAAAACACATGCAACAACAGAATTGCATTTAATAAATTTTCTATTTTAACATTTTAGGCACTGACCTGAAAATAATATAAAGGATTATGTAGCATTTCTTTGCAAACCGTTCTGTTCCCCCAGACTCCTACACAATGTATTGAAATATTCACTGGAGAAGAACAAAATATCTGCATAAAATGTTCTCTGTGGAAAACGGTATATAAATTGTAATTTAGAATAGGAACACAGAGGACTATTCTGAGCACAGGTTTACACAGCTTATAAGCGACCTGAAATATCCCTAAAAAATAAGCCAATCTTCAGAGAATAGTCATAGAGAAAATGCAAAAAACAAACGTTCATAGTAGAAGTAACAATAAGTAAATAAAGAAAAGAATGAAAGGAAAGAAATAGGAACATAACCGAAATACTTCTTAACAAATTCTCAGAGCAATTAAAAACCCTCTCCAAGTATATTCCCCCAAATTACTTCTTCCATTCCCTGTAAGCTTAGTTTAAAGAGATTGGGTTTACCTTATCTTAGTTTTGTTCTAGACTACTAATGTTAATTAATGCAATTAAACTTTATTAAATAAAGCATTCACTTCACGTTATGATTATTAATAATTTTGATGAAATACATTTCTTGAAAGAGATCTTTAGAGCAAATGTTTTTCGATGAATACCATTTTGCAGAATTTTGATTAAATTTAAATGCAAAAAGCAACATATCGTTAAATTGTTTATTCACTAAAGATATTCATAATGTAAAATGTGTTTCTTTGGGTACTGTTTGCTATCAAACTGGAAAAGAACTTTGTAATATTTTTATTCATCTCTATCTTCACATTAGCTTTCAATTTGCCATTTCCATTAGTCATACTATTGGTAAAGATATATATTAAACAGAGATCTGTTACCCTTCTAACCATTTCAGATCTGGTGCTGTTGACCTTTACAAAAGTTCGAACCGCACCGTGTCTTGGAGCATGTGGGTATCTCTCACCACCGTGTCTTGGAGCATGTGGGTATCTCTCACCACCGTGTCTGGGAGCATGTGGGTATCTCTCACCACCGTGTCTTGGAGCATGTGGGTATCTCTCACCACAGTGTCTGGGAGCATGTGGGTATCTCTCACCACCGTGTCTGGGAGCATGTGGGTATCTCTCACCACCGTGTCTGGGAGCATGTGGGTATCTCTCACCACCGTGTCTGGGAGCATGTGGGTATCTCTCACCACCGTGTCTGGGAGCATGTGGGTATCTCTCACCACCGTGTCTGGGAGCATGTGGGTATCTCTCACCACCGTGTCTGGGAGCATGTGGGTATCTCTCACTACCGTGTCTGGGAGCATGTGGGTATCTCTCACTACCGTGTCTGGGAGCATGTGGGTATCTCTCACTACCGTGTCTGGGAGCATGTGGGTATCTCTCACCACCGTGTCTGGGAGCATGTGGGTATCTCTCACTACCGTGTCTGGGAGCATGTGGGTATCTCTCACCACCGTGTCTGGGAGCATGTGGGTATCTCTCACCACCGTGCCTGGGAGCATGTGGGTATCTCTCACCACAGTGTCTGGGAGCATGTGGGTATCTCTCACCACAGTGTCTGGGAGCATGTGGGTATCTCTCACCACAGTGTCTGGGAGCATGTGGGTATTTCTCACCACCGTGTCTGTGAGCATGTGGGTATCTCTCACCACAGTGTCTGGGAGCATGTGGGTATCTCTCACTACCGTGCCTGGGAGCATGTGGGTATCTCTCACCACCGTGTCTGGGAGCATGTGGGTATCTCTCACCACAGTGTCTGGGAGCATGTGGGTATCTCTCACTACCGTGCCTGGGAGCATGTGGGTATCTCTCACCACCGTGTCTGGGAGCATGTGGGTATCTCTCACCACAGTGTCTGGGAGCATGTGGGTATCTCTCACTACCGTGCCTGGGAGCATGTGGGTATCTCTCACCACCGTGTCTGGGAGCATGTGCGTATCTCTCACTACAAAGTTTTGCCCCTCAGGCATGTTGCCACCTTCCCCATTAGGGATCACTGTGAAGACATGAGCAACATCCTGACAGAAATTTCACTGTTCTGGCCTACAATCCTCATCAACTACATCTCAACATCTGAATCACGAAAATGAGATGAAAGTCCTTAACTCCACTGTTCATCCACTTACGGTATTTGCCATTTTCATGTTATACTTTCAACAGTGTATGTAATTTTCCATTTAAATTCGAATATTTTCATTGTCTTAGTTTTTATTGTCTTAGTCTTTTTAATGGATGGATAGATTGATCAACAGACAGGAGAGAGACAGACAGACCCAGGCAACGCCGGGTACTCTTCTTAGTAAAACAATATAGTTGTTTACCATTGGTGTGTGGGAGGTGACCGGTGAGAGGAGCTGGAGAAACTCTTTAGACCTGTGAGAGGTTCATTAGGTTTATGTGACTACGGGCAAAGTATGGATAGCAGGAAATTTCTGTTTAATAATTGTTTTAAAAATATTTAGCTATATAGTATCTGAATGTGACTCTGGCACGCTGTGTCGTGTTCTAGCGACGCAGACCAGCCTATGTTCATCCCATACCCTAGACCATTCTCTGTTAATTTCGGTGAGGCTCCAAGGGTCTAGTCTCTATCTTTTGAGAGACTGGCGAACTGACAGACAAACAGACATTCTTCCCTTTACGTACAGATAAGACAGCGACACAAACAGATAGGGACAGAGAGACAGACTCAGAGACCGAGGCAGACAATCAGATAAAGAGAGAGAGAGAGTCAGACAGAAATCGACAAAGACAGAATAAGACAGAAAGAGACACAGCTAAGCAATTAGTAAATAGATGGATGGATAGATATATGTATAGCTAGATGAACGGATAGATGCACGATAGACACATGGATGGAATGATGAACAGAGGCAGAGAGAGACAGACAAAAACAGAATAAGAGATACACTGACAGAGATAGGCAATTAGAAGATAAATGGTTGGATAGATATATGGATAATTAGATGGATGGAAAGATGTATGGGATAAATGGATGAATAACTGGGTAGATTGATATCTGGATAGAAAGATTGGTTTATAGAATGATTTATTTATAGAAAAATAGATGGACTGATTGATTAATGGATTTAGACTGTTAACAGCACCATCCTTGGATCCTCCCTCGGGTCTAACTCCAATGAGGAGATCATCGATAAGAAAATCAGAGACCTCAGGAGGATGGAAGACAGGATAGGTGACATCGACGCCCACGATGCTTTATATCTGCTCACTAAATGCCCATCCCTTCCGAGGCTAACCTAATTTCTGAGGTGCGCCCCATCGGTGACCGCATCGTAAGAGAAGTCTTGCCTCTGCCCAGTGTCCAGCTGAGAGAGAGAACGTCACAATCTATTAAACCGTAACTCTGTTAGCTTTGCTGGCCGACCAGATGGAATCACACTGCGCCCTTGGATAAATGGCAGACAATTGGCGTCGGACTACAAGTGCGTATCAGCCTGGCAACCATATACATCAACCTCTCTTTCGGCCAAGGCAGGAGCTGCGACGACACAAACAGAGAAGACAAGTATACCAAGTACAGGGAAATAGAACCACGGAACAACTTCCAGCGATCCAGAGGGGGGGGGGGGGGAAGCGCCCCCTCTGGAGGCGCTTAATAGTGATCGAGAGGGGGGAATGCCCGTTGCATCCACAGTTCCTGCCTGGGGTCGAAGAAATCTAAACACTCTAGGAAACAAACTTCCCTTTATGTCCACTTTTTGTAACCAATCAGATATGTAACTGTGTAACCTTGTATAATAAAGTTTACAACGTAAATAATAACATGGGGTGGTAGGAGTAGAGAACACTCATACGCAATGTTGCCAGATTGGGCTACAAGTAGCGAATTGGGCTACTTTGAACGCTTTGTGCTAAATTTTTAATCTCGCTATTTGTGACTTTTTGGGCTAATCAAAAAATAAATTGGGCTAATTTGGCCTACTGATGATAAGATAGTCAATAACTTATTGACTATCTTATTGACTTATTGACAATAACTTATGCCTTTATAATGTAAACTGCTTAGTTGACCAGACCATGAATGGAGGCCTGTTCAGAGACCGGGCCCTGTGGACGTTAATCCTTGGAACCTGTGAAAGACAAAGTAACCGCAAGGTAAGGTAATCCTTCCCAGGGACGATAGATCTCCCAACCTTAATTGCTCTTCATTCAGTTAAGATATTGCAAGCAAAGACATACCCGTGTAATGTCTTTGCAAGCACTCCATCCTCATGAAAGGATAGTACTTAACTATTTGATGGAAAGTACCAATATGTAGTGATGGACCACCAATAATCCATTTATAGATGAGTAGACATATATTGCTTGTGAAGAACATTTGGTTGTCTGTGTTCGATATTATAAAACCAAACACAATAGGATTTTACCTCTGGTTATGGGACTAATTTCAGTCAGAACATTACCTCTGAATCCTTGCATCAACACCTCAAAGATTATTTTGGTTATATTGGAGTTGATATGAAGCAGCGTCTTGCACGGTCGGAACATCAACTCTGTGCGGACTTCATCTCTCAGTTTACACTGTGATGAAGGATATTCCTTCTTTGTTTCTTATCAAATACACGTCATTTCTTGCATTTGGTCTGTTCTCATGTATCTGACGAATTACCTTCTAGTATTGACTTTTTGACCAGAAAGAGCTACAGTTGGTTCCATAGATCTTCATTCAGGGGTTAAAATTATCTAGAGATTTACAGACATATAAATGAAGGGAAAGATCCCTTACAGTTGATACATTTGTCAGGAACACGATGGTTGGTAAAGAACAATAGTGTAGAGCGGCTGTTAGATTACTGGGATTCTTCATCAACTCATTACCAAATCGCTTCTTCCTCTTGTGATAAGTATGTTGAAAGGTAATTATTTTCAATGTACTCTGATCCTGACAATAACCTATATTTCACATTCCTCAAAACAATCATAAATGATTTTGAAAGGATGACTTGACCTTATAAAAAAGATGAAGCAAATCAGTGTGGCTTTCTCACTGAGTTAGAAAACTTCACTCATGGAATACTCGGAAGAATCGTGCATCCTGATCATGCAAAGCTTGATTTTAATTTAGACTTTAATTCCATTTATCTGCCCCCTGGAAAAAGTGGATTTTGGTTACAAATTTTCTACACTTCAGGTCACTAACAGACAAAACAATTCTATAAACCAGGAATGTCTTCAAAATGTTCAAGAAAGATGCCATAAATTTTAGTGAAAGCTTGCAAAGAGCTTCTTTCTCGTATTCCAAATATTGCTGACACTTTCAAAATGGTGAAAAATCTGTCACCTAGTATATTATGATTTGGCCACACACGGCCACCAATTTCAGAACTTCCATTAGTTCTAGCTGACCAACACAAGCTTAGTGAAATTTAAAGTATGCGTCGTCTACTGTTAACAAGTGATGGGCCAACATTTGTGAAGGACAAATTCCAACATCTGGATCATCATTTTGGGCCAAGGCAATAACTGTCATGAAGGCTGCTGGCGAGCCCAGGATCATTGACCTCACTGAGATTACATTGAAAATGAACATCTTACTTATCAGTATAATGCCCTGGTTGAACGAGTATTTTCGAGAGTAACGTCTGGGGAAACAAAACTGAGTAATCAAAATGGCAATATACCTTTTGAGATCAATCTTGAAAATCGTAGCATATCTTAAAGATAAGGTCACTAGTTGCTCATCATTTGAACCGTACATGAAACAGGAGGGTAGAAATAGCCTAAGCTGCTCTATCCCTTTGAGATGTATTTTATTGTCTCAATAAACGTACTTGAACTTGAACCACGCTGGTCAGTGGAAAATATGAGTCTACAATACACAAGAACGAGGTTGTGGATGTAGACGAAGTAGTTTTTTGGATAGTCTTCAACTGTGAAGACGTGGAGGGACTCCATACCCATATATATTTAAAAAAAAAGTGAAAACTGGATAACTTACTAATATTTGTTGCATGAAGCATAATTTTCCAGGTAAATTATGCTTCATGCAGCAAATATTTGTATGTTATTCAATTATCAATCTTTTTTATTATAATACATGCAGCAATAATATTAATAAAATCATTAAATCATGTAGTTTTACTCGACGAATTAAAATATATTTCTCTGAAAACCGAATCAGTCGCTAAACAAAATATTGTGCTACTTTAATTACAAATTCGCTACTTTTAGACCATCAGCTCGCAACTTTCAGCAATTCGGATCTGGCAACCCTGCAGTCATACGTATTTAGGGTTATATGGCAAGTTTTTCTCTGAATGCTCTATATTCCCTTCTCCAAGAATATTGGTCCTAACAATTCCATCATCAGCGATCCTCAGTTTCTTGATTCTGAAGTTGCCTTTATCTACAAATCCTTCTCTCGCCTTGGTTACCCTTTGCATTTTATCAACTGTCCCTTTTCTCAAGCAAAACTAAATTTCTTTCATCATAAACCTGCTTCCAACACTAAGGCAATGTGCTCTGCCTTCCGTTCACATTTGAACTCAAAACTTTTACCAATACCTTTCGTCCTCTTGACATAAAGTTCGCCTTTCGACAAACTAACACACTTCGTAGCAATCTAGTTCACACTGCTCCTCCTGCTTCTAATGCTGCTGGTGTCTACTCTATTTCCTGTTCGTCTTGTCCTCTCCAATACTTTGGCCGTACACTTAATGACATACTTAAAGAACACAAAAGAAATGTTAAGTCTGCAGACAGAAACAATGCTCTCTTCTGTCATGTTAGGGATTCTAATCATCCTATTGAGTGGTCTTCTTCCAAAATAATCTTTCCTGCCTCTACTCTACACAGACGCCGTCTTGCTGAATCAGCTCTAATACACAACGTACCCAACATGAACTTGAATCCTGGCTTTGTTGCTGTGGACTCTTCCCTCTCACAGTATTTAGTCAAAAGCTCTAATCTTTCTAACAAACGTGACCTAAAATAAGCTTACCCTTCCATTTATCATTCTTTATTTCTTTTTCTTTCGCTTGTTTTCTCTTACGATCCCTTTCTTATTCCTATTATTATCTCCTTTATTACACCTTACCTTTCGTACCTTTAGCCTTGCATTTTCTTCCTTTAGGATTTCCTTCTCCTCACCTCTCTCTTGCCTATTTATTGCCTTCGCCTCCTTCCCTCATTATCAAGTTAAAGCTCGCCGATCTGCCAGGTAAAACTACTAAGGGCTCACCATAACCCGTGCTACTTGGAACATTTGGTCCTAGAAGCTGAATCTTAAACAACAAAAACTTCCCACATCACAATCGACTTAAGAATGGTGCAGGACGGACCGAAACGTCGTCGTCGCTTCACTTTCTAGTGTGAGGTCTTGTCAACATATTTCAGCCAAAGTTATTGTGACTCATCGTCTAGCAGGAAGACCCACTCGCCCCTTTGCTTTTCTGCATGGCAGCTAAAGAGGTCACAAGCAGGTTGTATAGCGAATTCAACATCTGGCTCCTGGACGATGGCACCCTGGCAGGGACATAGGAATCCCTGCTAGGAGATCTTCAGTTAGTTAAATCGAAGGCAGAGGAGCTAGGCCTTACACTAAACTCATCAAAGTGTAAAATCATCTCATCCAGCCAACCATATGTATATATATATATATATATATATATATATATATATATATATATATATATATATATATATATATATATATATATATATATATATATATATGTATATGTATATATATATATATATATATATATATATATATATATATATATATATATATATATATATATATATATATATATATATATATATATATATATATATATGCGAACAAGCCTGAATGGTCCCCAGGACTATATGCGAATGAATATATATATATATATATATATATATATATATATATATATATATATATATATATATATATATATATATATATATATATATATATATATATATATATATATATATATATATTATTAAATATGACCGAAAAAGTAAGATTAATAATTCTAACACGAATTTTCTCAATCTTTCGTACATTTCGTTTCACTGTTGGAGGTAAATAAAAAATCAATTCTCCAAAATTCATTTTTATTTCTAGTCTGACGCGACACGAGCGCGTTTCGTAAAACTTATTACATTTTCAAAGACTTTAGTTTCACAAATACACAACTGAATAGAACTTACGCATCTCCGATTTTATATCTACATTTGAGTGAGGTGGAAGGGGTGATGTGGCATTAACACAAGACAGAACAAGATGTGGTATTAATAGGGTATTAATTTCATCAACACAAGACAGAACAAGAGTATTAATAGGGTATTAATTTCATCAACACAAGACAGAACACGAAACAATGGATATTGAATAGAAGTGTTTGTAGAAAGCCTATTGGTCCATATTTCTTGATGCTTCTATATTGGAGCGGAGTCTTGAGGTGGGTAGAATATAGTTGTGCAATAACTGGCTGTTGATTGCTGGTGTTGACTTCTTGATGTGTAGTGCCTCACAAACGTCAAGCCGCCTGCTATCGCTGTATCTATCGATGATTTCTGTGTTGTTTACTAGGATTTCTCTGGCGATGGTTTGGTTGTGGGAAGAGATTATATGTTCCTTAATGGAGCCCTGTTGCTTATGCATCGTTAAACGCCTAGAAAGAGATGTTGTTGTCTTGCCTATATACTGGGTTTTTTGGAGCTTACAGTCCCCAAGAGGGCATTTGAAGGCATAGACGACGTTAGTCTCTTTTAAAGCGTTCTGTTTTGTGTCTGGAGAGTTTCTCATGAGTAGGCTGGCCGTTTTTCTGGTTTTATAGTAAATCGTCAGTTGTATCCTCTGATTTTTGTCTGTAGGAATAACGTTTCTATTAACAATATCTTTCAGGACCCTTTCCTCCGTTTTATGAGCTGTGGAAAAGAAGTTCCTGTAAAATAGTCTAATAGGGGGTATAGTTGTTGTGTTAGTTGTCTCTTCAGAGGTTGCATGGCTTTTCACTTTCCTTCTTATGATGTCTTCGACGAAACCATTGGAGAAGCCGTTATTGACTAGGACCTGCCTTACCCTACAGAGTTCTTCGTCGACTTGCTTCCATTCTGAGCTGTGGCTGAGAGCACGGTCGACATATGCATTAACAACACTCCTCTTGTACCTGTCTGGGCAGTCGCTGTTGGCATTTAGGCACATTCCTATGTTTGTTTCCTTAGTGTAGACTGCAGTGTGGAAACCTCCGCCCTTTTCCATGACTGTTACATCTAGAAAGGGCAGCTTCCCATCCTTTTCCATCTCGTAAGTGAAACTCAGCACGGAACTCTGCTCAAATGCCTCCTTCAGCTCCTGCAGATGTCTGACATCAGGTACCTGTGTAAAAATGTCGTCAACATACCTGCAGTATATGGCCGGTTTCAAGTTCATGTCGACTAAGACTTTTTGCTCGATGGTACCCATGTAGAAGTTTGCAAACAGGACACCTAGGGGAGAACCCATGGCGACCCCATCTACTTGCTTATACATGTGCCCATCCGGGCTCAAGAAGGGTGCCTCTTTAGTACAAGCTTGGAGTAGTTTCCTCAGAATACTTTCTGGTATGTCAAGAGGAGTAGAGGCTGGATCACGATACACTCTGTCGGCTATCATTCCGATTGTCTCGTCCACAGGTATGTTGGTAAACAGCGATTCTACGTCCAACGAGGCTCTTATCCCTGTGGCCCGTGTGCCCCGCAGTAAGTCAACAAATTCCTTTGGAGACTTCAGGCTGAAGGCGCAAGGAACATAAGGAGTCAGCAGGCCGTTGAGTCGCTTCGCCAGTCTGTACGTGGGTGTGGGTATCTGGCTAATGATTGGCCGAAGTGGGTTTCCAGGCTTGTGCGTCTTGACATTTCCATACGTATATCCAGGTTTATATTCCCCAATGATCTTTGGCAGGTGGAGTCCGGATTTCTTGGCGTTCACAGTTTCGATCAGTTTGTTGACCTTTGCTTTTAATTCGGCTGTAGTGTCCTTCGTTACCCTTTGGAACTTAGTTTGGTCAGAGAGTATGATGTTCATTTTCGCCAGATATTCGTCTTTTTTAAGAATGACATATATTGGCGACTTGTCACCTCTCCTGACAACTATCTCCTTGTTCTCACGAAGGCTTTTAGCTGCCGCTTTAAGCTCGGGGGACAGTATGGTGCTTTTGTAGTTGCCTCGATTCTTTCCTCCTTCTGCAATAAGTTCTGCTTGTAAGGTATCTTTGGTAGTGACCTTCTTTTGTGTCTCGAGGTCGAATATGTCGTCCAACAGAATTTCCAACTCTACTTTCCGGGCCATCTCACTCGGTCTGGACATAACATGACAGTTTATGCCCAGATTTAGGAGAGTGACTTGGTCCTCAGTGAGGTTAATTCCTGCAAGGTTCAGGAAGCCATCTCTTGGTCGTGGAATTGCCATAGGTCCTCCATATAATGTTGTTAGTTTCTTGATAATCCTTGTTTCAGTGCTGAGGTGATGTTGGTCTGTGAGGATGTCGAGGTGTTGTTCAATGCGGGTACGGATACTATCGTCGATGTTGCTATTTCTCCACTCGTTTGTGGCATGAAGTAGTTGCGTTTTGTTGTCTTTGATTTCATTCTCTGCCTTGTATATCTGATCACGAATCAGATCCTGGCGATATTTTATCGTGAAGGCTTGATTCCTTGCTGCTGGGTCGTGCACTTTAATATTAGTATATTTTGGTAGCAGTCTTTCCTGTAGACATATATTATTAAATATGACCGAAAAAGAAAGATTAATAATTCTAACACGAATTTTCTCAATCTTTCGTACATTTCGTTTCACTGTTGGAGGTAAATCAAAAATCAATTCTCCAAAATTCATTTTTATTTCTAGTCTGATGCGACACGAGCGCGTTTGGTAAAACTTATTACATTTTCAAAGACTTTAGTTTCACAAATACACAACTGAATAGAACTTACGCATCTCCGATTTTATATCTACATTTGAGTGAGGTGGAAGGGGTGATGTGGCATTAACACAAGAGAGAACAAGATGTGGTATTAATAGGGTATTAATTTCATCAACACAAGACAGAACAAGAGTATTAATAGGGTATTAATTTCATCAACACAAGACAGAACACGAAACAATGGATATTGAATAGAAGTGTTTGTAGAAAGCCTATTGGTCCATATTTCTTGATGCTTCTATATTGGAGCGGAGTCTTGAGGTGGGTAGAATATAGTTGTGCAATAATTGGCTGTTGATTGCTGGTGTTGACTTCTTGATGTGTAGTGCCTCGCAAACGTCAAGCCGCCTGCTATCGCTGTATCTATCGATGATTTCTGTGTTGTTTACTAGGATTTCTCTGGCGATGGTTTGGTTGTGGGAAGAGATTATATGTTCCTTAATGGAGCCCTGTTGCTTATGCATCGTTAAACGCCTAGAAAGAGATGTTGTTGTCTTGCCTATATACTGGGTTTTTTGGAGCTTACAGTCCCCAAGAGGGCATTTGAAGGCATAGACGACGAAGACGAAGGCATGGTATGTCCTCTTGACATACCAGAAAATATTCTGAGGAAACTACTCCAAGCTTGTACTAAAGAGGCACCCTTCTTGAGCCCGGATGGGCACATGTATAAGCAAGTAGATGGGGTCGCCATGGGTTCTTCCCTAGGTGTCCTGTTTGCAAACTTCTACATGGGTACCATCGAGCAAAAAGTCTTAGTCGACATGAACTTGAAACCGGCCATATACTGCAGGTATGTTGACGACATTTTTACACAGGTACCTGATGTCAGACATCTGCAGGAGCTGAAGGAGGCATTTGAGCAGAGTTCCGTGCTGCGTTTCACTTACGAGATGGAAAAGGATGGGAAGCTGCCCTTTCTAGATGTAACAGTCATGGAAAAGGGCGGAGGTTTCCACACTGCAGTCTACACTAAGGAAACAAACATAGGAATGTGCCTAAATGCCAACAGCGACTGCCCAGACAGGTACAAGAGGAGTGTTGTTAACGCATATGTCGACCGTGCTCTCAGCCACAGCTCAGAATGGAAGCAAGTCGACGAAGAACTCTGTAGGGTAAGGCAGGTCCTAGTCAATAACGGCTTCTCCAATGGTTTCGTCGAAGACATCATAAGAAGGAAAGTGAAAAGCTATGCAACCTCTGAAGAGACAACTAACACAACACCTATACCCCCTATTAGACTATTTTACAGGAACTTCTTTTCCACAGCTCATAAAACGGAGGAAAGGGTCCTGAAAGATATTGTTAATAGAAACGTTATTCCTACAGACAAAAATCAGAGGATACAACTGACGATTTACTATAAAACCAGAAAAACGGCCAGCCTACTCATGAGAAACTCTCCAGACACAAAACAGAACGCTTTAAAAGAGACTAACGTCGTCTATGCCTTCAAATGCCCTCTTGGGGACTGTAAGCTCCAAAAAACCCAGTATATAGGCAAGACAACAACATCTCTTTCTAGGCGTTTAACGATGCATAAGCAACAGGGCTCCATTAAGGAACATATAATCTCTTCCCACAACCAAACCATCGCCAGAGAAATCCTAGTAAACAACACAGAAATCATCGATAGATACAGCGATAGCAGGCGGCTTGACGTTTGCGATGCACTACACATCAAGAAGTGAACACCAGCAATCAACAGCCAATTATTGCACAACTATATTCTACCCACCTCAAGACTCCGCTCCAATATAGAAGCATCAAGAAATATGGACCAATAGGCTTTCTACAAACACTTCTATTCAATATCCATTGTTTCGTGTTCTGTCTTGTGTTGATGAAATTAATACCCTATTAATACTCTTGTTCTGTCTTGTGTTGATGAAATTAATACCCTATTAATACCACATCTTGTTCTGTCTTGTGTTAATGCCACATCACCCCTTCCACCTCACTCAAATGTAGATATAAAATCGGAGATGCGTAAGTTCTATTCAGTTGTGTATTTGTGAACTAAAGTCTTTGAAAATGTAATAAGTTTTACGACGTACACACGTAAACTATATGCTTTACAATATATATATATATATATATATATATATATATATATATATATATATATATATATATATATATATATATATATATATATATATATATATATATATATATATATATATATATATATATATATATATATATATATATATATATATATATATATAGAAAGTTTGTGAGGGTACCACCTCTGGTGCCAATGTGGGGACCCATAGCCTCGGAGAAGAAAATAAAAAGTATTCAGAGGAGACCTTGTGGTTTCTCACTGAACACTAATATTATCTTCTCCTACCACCCCCATTCTTTTGTATGTACACATATATATTTACACATATGTACACATATGTATATGTACATATATATATATATATATGTATATGTGTATGTACACACACACATATATATATATATATATATATATATATATATATATATATATATATATATATATATATATATATATATATATATATATATATATATATATATATATATATATATATATATATATATATATATATATATATATATATTGTAAAGCAAATAGTTTACGTGTGTCGGTATACAAAATTGTGCAGTCAGACTTCTCTCATCATGTGTGTGCCGGCAGTATTACTCTTCCCCTGAGCAATATCTCAACTGAATATTTTTATGGGTGTAGAATTTGTGGGCCTCCCTCCGAAATGAAGCCAGTTTTTATTGCAGAATAAAGTCTGGCATTTTGTGATTTGGAGTTTCATGGTATCGCAGGGAAGGTGTCGTGGATTTTTGTTGCTCAGTGGTTGTAGTAGACCAATGTGTGTGCGACCTGGATGACAGTGGGTTTGTTCTTGGAGCATTATGGAATTTCCTTTTTCTTATTTGGTCTGTTTAAGTTTCCTAAAAGACAGTGGGTTGTTAATTTTTTTTAAATTTTGCCCCGTGTAGCGAGTTTATTGGGCAGTGCCACTCATCCTGAGAGTGGACATGCCGCCAAAGCAGCCTGTACAGCACTCCCCAATAGGAAGAAAACCCGCTGGGTTGTTCCTCCTGCCACTTGTACCCAGACACAGCTGGGACTTTCTTAATTGTCTCAAGTGAACAGCTTATCAAACAAGAAGATTAACATCTGTCAACTCATAAAATCTTACTTTATCATGAAGGGTGCAAAATGGGGGAATCTTTTAAGAACAGTATTAATATTTGACAAATAATGTTTTCCTAACTCAAACAATGTGAGTTTTTTTTTCTACACATATTTCTAATGTCTCTTAGGTGCTTAATTCACGTACATAGTGGTCAAGGCGGTGTCCGTCACTCTCATCACAGATTCTGCAACTCTGCTGCTCAACTGTTTTTTCCATTCCAAACCTCCATGGATATTTGTATCCATGACGCATTCTCGCTATTACTGATTCTCTCCCGCGGCCACCTCCTCTTCGTCCATAGTGATTGGGATTGCCAGCTGCAACCATATTGTACCATTGTACAGATTCACTGATTTGCGCTTTTGATATGTGACCTATAGTATGGTATTAGAAAAGGCCGATCTGCTGCTGATCTCCTGCTAAATCTCTCCACTAAGTGGGATCAGACACTGGATGAGTTCAAAATCACCTGTGTTGTTGCTCTAGACTTTAGCAGGTGCCTTTTGTCGGGTTTGGCACTCTGGATTAGTAGTGAAGCTTCAAGCACTAGACATCTCAGGCTCCATCTTAAGAGTTAATAAAAGACTACCTTCAAGAACGGATTCTAAGGACAATTGTCAATGTAGCAGAATCCGAAAGCAACTCAATTGGTGCCACCATTCTACAGGGTAGTGAGCTTGGCCCTCTGTTGTAGAATGTCTATTTCAACGATCTACTTCATATTGTTCCTGACGCTCATGCCCATGCTGATGACTGTATTCGAACCTTTACATACAGAAAGGAAGAAATGCTAACTATTGCAAGAATCATTAATCACAAACTTTCTGCGATTTCTACCTGGGGTTGGGAATGGCAGGTCTCATTTGCGGCTGAGAAGACACAAGCGATGATGATAACTGGACTGCACATGGCAAATCGGCCAGGCTTGCAAATGGGTGGCAAAACCATAAAGTTCACAGATGAAATTGGGATCTTGGGAATGAAATTCGACTCTTCAATGACAATGAAGAGCCACATGCTTGACCTTCCTCAAAAGGCAGTCAGAAAAACTACAGCCCTATGGCATATCTCACACCTTAACAACTTGGGCTACAAAAACCTTATGTGAAACACAAGGTCGCTCTCATCTAGAGTACACACCCCTTTCCTGGATCGCCACCCCGCCCCCCCAATCATTCATCAGACAAAGTGGACAAAGTGGAGCGCCATGCAAGAAGGCTCATCTCTAGTCATGACCAAGTCTCGTGGGAACGGCCTAAACATCAAAGTCTGCAACACCGTTGAGGCGTTGGTGGCCTTACTGTTTTTTATCTCCTGAGAGTGAAATTGCCGCAGTGATCTCATCAACAAGAAAGGGAAGGCATTATATCCGTACAGTGCACTAAATGATTTAACGAGATTTTATATAATTGTGAAAATATACTGATGCGGTTATGTAGCCTGGTCACCCCCACCACAAGAGTAAGCCTAATTTTATATATTACACATTTCCTTGTTATATAACTCATTTGTGGATACAGTTTAATTCTCTGTAATAACTCTGCAGGTGTGGTCCATAGGAGAGAGTCATAGAGAGCTGTTAACACCTGTAAGATATTTTACAGATGCTTATCTGATCTAACAAAGATGACAGGGCCGTCATTAACAGGCCAAGGATGGGCTACATGTGGAGGACCAAAGGTTCTCACACTTCCAACTTATCAAATAAGACATGACAGTTAAAATTAACCCATTTTTAGCTGTAGAACTAACACAAAATTTGTAGACTATTAATAACCACTATATGTGGTATAGGCAATATGTAAAAAAAACAACTTGTGTATAGGTAAACACCTAGCAGGATAAACTTTAAGATATATAGTACACATTGAAGTAATAGAAATAAATCTAAAATTAAATTTATATAAATAAAAATGTAAATGTTCGTGTGTTCAAAATCGCTAATCTCCGAAAGTTCTTCACCGATTGCTTTGAAATTTTGACACAACGTTCCATTTGCAAACGATCGTGTTTTTATATACCTAGTATATAGATGTCAAGTCTGTGACTGGTAAAAGTTTTTTTTTTAAACAGCGCCATCTGTTGGACGTAAGTGCAACACACGCAGTAATCTCCGAAAGTTCTTTACCGATTGCTTTGAAATTTTGAAACAAGGTTCATTCGAGTAAGCGCATGTTTTTCTATACTACTGTATAGATGCAACACCTGTGACAGGTAAAAACATTTGTTTTTATACTGCTCCATCATTTGCACGTAGAAACAACACAATATATGCTAAATATGTTATGATTCCATTTACATTTTTCTGATAGCATTGATAAAGTGAATTTATATAGATATCTATTTATTTTCATTTTGATTTATTTATTTTGTGTGACATTGCATTGGAATTGAGCTGTGTTGTTTACCATACCGTTCATTTCAAGAGAATAGTTTTTATTTTTATTATATTTTCTCATTTTGTTTTTTTAACTGTTCTTATTTTTCAGTGATGGGAACATCAGATCATTTGATGTTCCCATTTTTCTGATGGGAACATCCGATCATTTGGGAACTCATCGGACGAGGGAGTGGGGAATGGTGGAGAGAACGAGGGGACAGGAGTGGGGGATGGTGGGGAGGAAGAGGGGATGGGGGAGTGGGGAATGGTATGGAGGACGAGGGGATGGAGGAAGATGGAATGGTGGGGAGGACGATTGTACGAGGGAGTGGGGAATGGTGGGGTGGGCTAGGAGACAGGGAAGTGGGAGATGGTGGGGAGGACGAAGGGGATGGGGAGGGGGGGGATGGTGGGAAGGTAGAGGGAACAGGGGAGTGGGGAATGGTGGGGAGGACGGGGAGACTGGTGAGGGTTGCTGGGGATCAGCAACGTGTGTCTGGGTACTGGTAATAAATTAATAAAAAGTAAATTCAATATATAAAGAAATAAATATTTAAATAAATTCAAAACAATTAAATGCCTGTTAGAAAAATACCCTGCTAGAAAAATACCCTCCATTTATTTATGAAAGTTCCATATGTAATATTCTTAAGGTACATTCATGATTTGAGTCTCTAGGAGCAGGCTTCAGATGAAGTGAGGTAGGATAACAGCTCCTGCTTGTAGTTTCACTAAATTTGTCATTTGATAGCCCTTACTAATCTTAATCTTAGTTTAACAAAAAAATTATTAATAATTATTAATTATTAATAATTATTAATATTAAAAAAATAAATTTGTGAGTTCAGACACACACACACACACATAGGGGCCTGGTGGATAGCGCACAGGACTCTTATTTCTGTGGCGCGGGTTCGATTCCCGCACCAGGCAGAAACAAATAGGCAAGTTTCTTTCACCCTGAATGCCCCTGTTACCTAGCAGTAAATAGGTATCTTGGAGTTAGTCAGCTGTCACGGGCTTCCTGGGGTGTGTGTGTGTGTGTGTGTGGTGCAAAAAAAAAGTAGTTAGTAAACAGTTGATTGACAGTTGAAAGGCGGGCCGAAAGAGCAAAGCTCAACCCCCACAAACACAATTAGGTGAATACAACTAGGTGAATACACACACACACACGTCAGTGGGAGAAGAGAGACAGAAAGACATTATGAAAATGACATGACAAACAAGGCAAAGACTCAACATAAATTGCTGCACAGCCACATCAGGAGAAAAACATCAGTTAAGGAACAGGTAATGACACTGAGGATATGGGCAGACAAATTCACTACAAACAACAAGGAGGTGTGCGAGGAACTCAATAAGAAATTTCAGGAAGCCTTAACAGTAGAGCAAAGTGATGTCTCAGCGATACGAGAGGGAAGATCTACCCAAACACCACTAGATGAGTAGCACCACTAGATGAGTTTGTTATAACCAGTGGGGAGGTGAGGATGCATCTGCTATAGTTTGAAGTGAGAAAGGCTATTGGCCCGGACGGAATCTCACCTTGTATACTGAAGGAAGTAACAGAAGCTCTGTGTCAGCCACTAGCCATAGTGTATAACAAATCACTGGTAGCAGGTGAACTGCCAAAAGCTTGGAAGACGGCTAATGTATTCCCTATATTCAAGAAGGGTGATAGAAAGGAGGCACTGAACTACAGACCAGTGTCACTAACCTGCGTACCAGGCAAGTTGATGAAGAAGATTGTTCGAAAAAACTAGTGGAATATCTGGAGCGGAAGAACCTTGTATCACATCATCAACATGGGTTTAGGGATGGAAGATCATGCCTCACAGGATTGATTGAATTATATGACCAGGCAATAAAAATCAGGCAAGAAAGAGAGGTCTGGGTAGGCTGCATATTTTTGGATTGCCAGAAAGCCTTTGACACAGTGCCCCATAAGAGACAGGTGCACAAACTGGAGATGCAGGCAGGAGTGAAAGGGAAGGCACTCCACTGGATAAGAGAATACCCAAGCAACAGAAGACTGCGAGTCACTGTGAGGGGTGAGGTCTCGGAGTTGCGAGGCGTCACCAGTGGAGTCCTTCAGGGATCAGTTCTTAGACCTATTCTGCTCCTGACATATGTAAATGATCTCCCAGAAGGAATAGACTCGTTCCTCTCAAGCCCAAAAATTATGAGGAGGATTAAAACGGAGGAAGATAGTAGGAGGCTACAAGATGACCTAAACAAACTGAAGGAATGATCCAGCAAATGGCTATTAAAGTTCAACCCAAGTAAATATAAGGTAATGAAACTAGGGGGAGGAAATAGAAGGCCAGAAACTGGATACAGAATGGGAGATGAAGTCCTTCTTGAAACGGATAGAGAGAAGAAGCAAGGAGTTAAGGAGTTGATATCACGCCAAACCTGTCTCCTGAAGCCCACATCAAAAGAATAACGTCTGTAGCGTATGGGAGGCTGGCTAACATATGAACTGCCTTCAAGAACCTGTGTACGGATTCTTTCAGAACCTTGCATACCACGTATGTCAGGCCAATCCTGGCGTATGTGGTTCCAGCATGGAGCCTGTTCCTTGTAAAGCACAAGACGAAACTGGAAAAAATTCAGAGGTATGCCACTAGGCTAGTCCCGGAACTAAGAGACATGGGTTAAGAGGAAAGGCTGATACTCAGTTTCAAATATAGATATGATAGAGCTCAGGAATCTGTACACCAGTTGATTGATAGTCGAGAGGCGGGACCAAAGAGCTAAAGCTCAAACCTCGCAAGCACAACTAGGTGAGTACACACACAGGATGCCTGACGGCTGACGTGGACAGCGCTCGGGATTCGTAGTCCTAAGGTCTTGGAATCGATGACTGAGGAGGAAACAAAGCTGCAGAGTTTCTTTCACCCTGATGGACCTGTTCACCTAGCAGTAAATAGGTGTCTGGGAGTTAGACAGATGCTACCGGTTGCTTCCTGTGAGTGTGTGTGTGTGTGTGAGAGAGTGTGGAAAAAATAAAAATCAGTTGATTGATTTACAATTGAGAAGCGGGCCCAAAGACCCAGAGCTCAACCCCCGCAAGCACAACCAGGTGAATACACACACACACATGCATCTCACGTCGCTGGAAAACAGAAGAGCTCGGGGAGACATGATCACCACATTCAAAATTCTCAGACGAATTGACAAGAATGGATTATTTATCATGGATGGTACATTCACAAGGGAACACAGGTGGAAGCTGAGTACCAACATGAGCCACAGAGACATTAGAAAAAACTTTTTCGGTGTCAGAGTTGTTAGTAAATAGAATGCACTAGGAAGTGATGTAGTCGAGGCAGACTCCATACTATGACAACACTGGCCTTGAGTGGCGAGAGTTATAGTCATACAACGGAGGTGTAATGTTATGGAATACCATAACTCCTCGCCGGAGGTCTTCGCTCCCCTCTGCTCAGGTGCCACTGTCTACCTTGGGAGCTCTCCAAGTGTTGCCACGAGTTGAGTCACTACCTGCGAACTGGTCAAGTACCCGTGGGGAGTGGAGAAAACGCAGCTCACCTTGCAGGTCCTCGAACCTGCAGCCTGCAAGCACCTCCACCGGGCTTGCCATGTAACATGTACAATAATACCGGTCACTCCAGTACTCACCTGAGATCTTCCCTTGTTTCCGGTGGCCAGCTGGGTAATCCGTACTGCGTCCCAGCAACGCTTCACATTAATCTTATATAGTATTGCCAACCAAAGGGTATCTTCCCAATAGTAAAGTGTGGTGCAAATATAGTATCAATTTCTTATAATGCTCATTGAGATGGAAGACATGTAAAGTCAGTGGTAAAATGTAACAAAGTTTACTGAAGAAAAATCTACATAGCATGAAAGAGCATAGAGCATGAAAGTTAATATATAAGTAAAAGTCTCCTCTCGCTGCCTCCAGCAACTCGATCAGCTGGGCGAATTTAACGGAACTGGCGCTCCCCACAAGTGTGGCTCTGCTCCTCGTCGCCACACTCCTGACGTGGCTCTGCTCCTCGTCGCCACACTCCTGACGTGGCTCTGCTCCTCGTCGCCACACTCCTGACGTGGCTCTGCTCCTCGTCGTCACACTCCTGACGTGGCTCTGCTCCTCGTCGCCACACTCCTGACGTGGCTCTGCTCCTCGTCGCCACACTCCTGACGTGGCTCTGCTCCTCGTCGTCACACTCCTGACGTGGCTCTGCTCCTCGTCGTCACACTCCTGACGTGGCTCTGCTCCTCGTCGTCACACTCCTGACGTGGCTCTGCTCCTCGTCGCCACACTCCTGACATGGCTCTGCTCCTCGTCGCCACACTCCTGACGTGGCTCTGCTCCTCGTCGCCACACTCCTGACGTGGCTCTGCTCCTCGTCGCCACACTCCTGACGTGGCTCTGCTCCTCGTCGCCACACTCCTGACGTGGCTCTGCTCCTCGTCGCCACACTCCTGACGTGGCTCTGCCACTTGCCACAACACTAGTTGCTGCCTCAATACAGGTAATATAGGTCTATATACTGGTCTATAACCTAACCTACCTCTAAGATAATGATAAACCCGCTAATATATATATATATATATATATATATATATATATATATATATATATATATATATATATATATATATATATATATATATATATATATATACATATACATATACATTTTTTATATATATATATATATATATATATATATATATATATATATATATATATATATATATATATATATATATATATATATATATAACCCTGTCGTAGCTCAGTCGATTAAGGCAGTGCCTGGGATGCTCCCGGACTAGGGTTCGAATCCTCGTCACGGCCCTTGTGGATTTGTTCATTTCTGGAATAGAACTGTAAAGTATATATATATATATATATATATATATATATATATATATATATATATATATATATTGTGACGGTAACGCGTTGGTGTTCGGCTGTTTAAGGCTAGGGGTATGGCCTCGTCACATAGTTATAAAAAAAAAGAAAAAAACTGGAACTTCGTCTGTGGTAAGGTAAGGAGAAGACACACAAAACACAAGTAAACTTTAACAATGAAATTTTAATTACGTTAAATAAATCAAAACATGAAAAAATGGACAAACAAATTCTTATAATAAAATCAATCAATCAAAATAATAAGAATACTTAAATGACACAATGAAAAGTTACGTTAAGGCAAAATAACAAGAAGTGCAACACAAAATTAAATGGGAGGTGCTGGAATATTGGCTTTAAGCTATCACCTCTCTCAGTACACGCTAACGTCTAGCTGGGAGGAGTGATGACCATGAAAGCACTGAACATTCTGAGGTCTGAGGTTGTGGCGACCCCAGACATCAAGTAGTATGGGGGGGCGAGTGCAGGTGCAGCCAGACCGGCGACCAATCAGCGGGGCCGGTAGCGATCAACGAGTAGTTTGGCGGTTTGAGTCTGAACAGGTGTCTCTGGCTGCAACGTTTTGCGCTCTGGCAAGCCTTGCTGGTGTTGTTGTCGTTGTTGGACATTCTTCCATAGTAGTATTATATAATTTCAACGACGTAATTATGGAGGGAAGAGCAGGCTCAATCTCTTGAAGGAGATTATCGTCACAACTCTCCCCCGAAGCCTGCGGTTCTGGAAGAAGTACGTCGTTATGTGGTGGAGTAATGGATGAAGTTGCTTCTACTTCATAAACTCTGGAGAGATCATGGGCTAAGATGTTGTCAGACTCTTGGTATAGCGTGTCTCCAGGTTGAATTTCTGCAGTTAGCAAGCCCATAGTAGAAGACGTTGAGATGGGAAGTGGGCGTGCTGCAGGTGGTGTAGGGTGGTGTGGTCCGTGTTGATGGTGGACCGAGCACTTTTCAGGTGTGGAGTGAAGTGCTGAAGCTTCAGGATGAGGAAGAGTAGCTCCTTGCCAATTGTTCCGTAGCTCCTTGTAGCAGTAGTCGCTGACAGGTGTATTCTTCTCGCCTCGTTGCTGCATCACGACACCACCAACGTCGGTACCCCTAGCGTCGACATGGAGGATGAAGGGTTTATCTGACGAGGTGAGAGTGGAATTAGAAGAGGGCAAAGGAGCACGATTATTATCCTGAAAGCATTTGGGAAGATCATTAAGGATTTCGGAATTAGAAAGCGCTGACTCCTTGTCAGTGCTTTCGGGAGGAGAAGCTGGGAAGGTCTCACTGTGGATGTAGGGTTCTGTGAAGGTAGAACAATTAGTCAAGACAGTGGGAGGAGTACCATTATATTGCTTCAGGAGGTTGACGTGGCACAGCTGGGTCTTCCGCCGCCTATCTGGAGTCTCTATGACGTAGTTGTTGTTGCTTCTGCACTCTTTGACGCAGTAGGGTCCTGAAAATCTGTTTTGTAAAGGTGAACCTGGGATAGGGAAATAGGCCAGGACGAAGTCTCCCGGCTTGAATGTTCTTACTTTGCTGGTCTGGTCGTAATGAGTCTTCATTCTCACCTGGGCTTTCAATAGATTATCATGGGCAAAGCGGTGGACTCTCTCTAGAATGTGTTGAAGGTTTTGAAGAAACTGGGGCACATTCTGATGCTCACTGAAGGTGGCATCTCTGAGAGAGTCTTTGAAAGCCTTAAGGGGAGTACGGCACTTACGGCCGTAGAGCATCTCATAAGGAGATACTCCTAGGGACTCATTGGGGAGACTTCTGAAAATACACATTATTAGGTCAATCTGCTTATCCCAATCCTTCGAGGTTTCACTACAAAACTTTTTCAAGAGTGCTTTGATGGTCTGATGACTACGTTCAAGAGAACCCTGTGAAGCAGGATGATAGGGGCTGGACAATACCTGTTTGATGTTGAACTCCTCCAGTGTCCTTTTGAAGAGATCACTGGTGAAGTTGGTACCACAGTCACTTTGAATCTCCCTGGGAAATCCGTATTGAGTGAAGATCTTCAATAGATGTTTTATAACCGTAGCAGCCGTGATGTTCTTCACTGGAACTGCTATGGGAAATCTGGTGGTAGGACACAGGATGGTTAGGATGTAGGCGTTACCTGAACTGGTCCGAGGTAAAGGACCAACACAGTCTATTATGAGTCTGTGGAAAGGTTCCGCAGGCACCTGTATGGGAATCAGTGGTGCTCTGGGAATGGAGACGTTCGGTTTGCCTGCCATCTGACATGTATGACACTGTTTTACGTACTGTTTGACGTTATTTACCATACCTGGCCAGTAGTAGTCTTGACGAATCCCATGGTAAGTCTTGTTGAAGCCGTAGTGGGAGAATGCTCCGTGGGCCAGGTGTAGAATAGTGGGCCGCAGGCTGGTGGGAATCACAAGTTGTTCGATGTTGGCCCAATCGTCCTCCTCCTTCAGTTTACTGGGTCTATATCTGCGGTAGAGCAAGTCGTTCTCTAGGAAGAACCCAGGAATACTGTCGGGTTGAGTCTCAGCCTGGAAAAACAATGGTGTTAAAGTAAGATCTTCCCTCTGCAACTTACGGAACTCCAACTTGGTCAGATGCGGGGGTAGTTTCTGAGGGTCTTGAGGGACAGCGGTAGCAGTAGAGTCAGCTGGCTGTGGACGTGCGGCTTGTGCACGGGTGGTCACGAGAACCGGAGGAGAAACTTCATCACTCTTTAACCTCTGCTGGAACATACGCTAGAATAGGGTTACTTGGCACAGAGTTACACACCTGGGGTTTGTCCATGACGATCAGGTTGGTCGGTTGCAGGTCTTCTGCCAAGTCGTTGCCTAGGAGAAGTTGCACTCCAGGCATGGGAAAAGGCTTTTCCCTGACGGCGACTTGGAATTCTCCGTTCACGTAGGGACAATCCAGGTGGACTCTGGCGAGAGGGTATGGAGTGGTAGCAGTGAGGTCAGTGATGAAGACGGTTTCTCCGGTGTAGACGATGTTGGGCACAGCCGACTTCAAGATGATCGATTGATGAGCCGCTGTGTCCCTCAAGATCTTCAATTTGAAACGTCCCTCCGGATTTGAACCGTTGGCAGAGACAGTTCCAGTATACAGGTGGTTACTGAAAAGAGAAAGATCATTAACATTAACACCAACATTCATCACAGGCTTACCGGACTTAGGAGGAGTTGGTTTGGGTTTCTGTGGGTCAGTGGTTCCCTTGTATTGAGACTTACCACACTTGTCTATGGTATGTCCATAGAGTCTACAATACTTGCAGTACAGTTGCGAACCAGCTTGATCGGTGCTCACTTTCTCGTAATTGTACCACGACTTCTTACTGGAGGATGGTTCGGGTGTCAGCCGGTGGATGAGGCTGTAAGTGTCAGCCGACTTAGCACACTTCAGGTAGTCGGTTTCTTCTTTATCTGCTAAGTAGAGACGGACAGGAGGCGGCACACGCCTCAAGAATTCTTCAACAAGCATCAGGTTGACGAGTTCTGTAAAAGTAGAGACATGTGCTGCTTCCAGCCATTTCATAAAATATCTCCGTTTTGTGTTAGCAAACTCGAGGAAGGTAGTGGTACTTGCATTCAGGTGGTCACGGAATTTCCTTCTATAACTTTCAGTAGAGAGGAGGTAGGCGTCCAACACTGCTTGTTTCAGAGTGTGGTAGTCATTCTCAGACGCCAAAGTACTGAGTGTGACTGCAGCTCTACCTGTAAGATGGACTCTGAGAAGTGTGGCCCATTGGTCGACAGGCCAACTGAGTTGATTAGCAAGGGTTTCAAAGGTGGTAAAAAACACATCAACTTCTGCTTCTACAAAGGATGGCATTAACTTACTTGCATGTGATATATTTTTAAACTGACGGGAAGATTGGCAGTAGCTTGCTGGCGTTGTGTGAAGTGTGAAGTTTCCAAGGCGATTTCGCGTTGACGACACTCTAGAGCCAGAGTCGCTTGTTGCTTGTCATGCTCGCGTTGCATCTCCAACTCGCGTTGTTTTGTTTCAAGCTGTACTCGTTCACGTTCACGGAGCAAGGCGACCTCACGTTCGTGGAGGGCGAGTCCACGTTCGTGTTCTTCTCTCCTCAAGGCAGCTTCACGTTCTTGTTCTTCTCTCCGTATGGCAGCTGCTTCTCTTTGCTGCTCACGTTCAATCTTGGCCAGCTCTAGTTTAAGTTTCATCGTTGCCAAGTCAGTTTTATCTGCAATATAGTAAGTTTCATGAGTTTCAGAGTCGATCTTACCTTGCTCTAAATAGTAATCCAGCAACAGGTTGTGTAAGTCATTTTTGTTGGCTTGGTAGGGAACTTCTAGTTGATACTCATGTGCAAGAGTTTGTAATTCAGTCCTCTTGGCAGGTCTTAAAGTCCCTATTTCACCTGCTGGATTTGTACGGAAAGCTTGGAGACGAAACATGGTGAAATTAGCAAATAAATATACACGAATATTCAGTTATAGTGAATGTCAGCAACAGGACAACGTGGCAACTGATACCTATCCTGTGGGATCTTTAACAATTAAAGTTAAGTACAAGGTGTTAAATGATTAATTTAAATCAAGGGCGCAGGAAATCT